>NW_027254801.1:0-172218 GCF_044704955.1 Pristiophorus japonicus | reverse complement strand
TTTTCTCACTTGTTCCCAGTTTTTCTCATTTGTTCGCAATTTTTCTGATATTTTCGCAGTTTTACATTTTTAACATTTTTCCTCAGTTTTTCTCAGTTTTGTCAGTTTTTCTCATTTTTTCTCTTTTTGTCTCATTTTTTCACATTTTTTTCTCAGTTTTTCACATTTTTCTCAGTTTTTCTCAATTTATTCTCATCTTTTACATTTTTCTCAGTTTTTCTCAGTTTTTCAAATTTTTTTTCTTTTTTTTCACATTTTTTCTCAGTTTTTATCATTTTCTCTCATTTTTATCAGTTTGTCTCATTTTCTCTCATTTTTCATCAGTTGTTGTCAGTTTTTGTCAGTTTTTAATAGCTTTTCTAATTTTTCCTCATTTTTCCTAATTTTTCTCAGTTTTTGTCATTTCTTTTTCTGTTTTTCTCAGTTTTTCTGTTCTTGTCCTTTGTTCTATTTTGCTCATTTGTTTTCAGCTTTTCTCAGATGTTCTCATTTTTTCTGTTTTTCTCAATTTTTCTCATTTTGTCTCATTTCTTCACATTTTTTCTCAGTTTTTCAGTTTTTCGTAATTTTTCTCAGTTTTTTCTTGCTTTCAATTTTTCTTAGTTGTTTTCGTTGTTTTTCTCAGATTTCTCAGTTTTTCTCAGTTTTTTTCAGTTTTGCACAATTGTTTTTTTCCAATTTTTCTGTTTTTCTCATTTGTTCCCAGTTTTTCTCATTGTTCACAGTTTTTCTCATTTTTTCGCAGTTTTTCTCATTTTTTCTGATAGTTTTCACAGTTTTTCTTTCTTTTTCTTTGTTTTCCTCATTGTTTCTCCTTTTGCTCAGTTTTTCTCATTTTCTCTCAATTTTTCTCATTTATTCCCAGTTTTTTCTTGTTTTTCAGTTTTTCTTAGATTCTTTCGTTCTTTTTCTCAATTTGTCGTTGTTTTTCTCAGATTTTTTCAGTTTTTTCTCATTTGTATTCCTCAGTTTTTCTCATTTGTTTTGCTCAGTTTTTCACATTTGTTTTTCTCAGTTTTTCACATTTGTTTTTCTCTGTTTTTCTCAGTTTTTCTCATTTGTTTTATCCAATTTTTCAGTTTTTCTCACTTGTTCCCAGTTTTTTCTCATTTGTTCGCAATTTTTCTGATATTTTCGCAGTTTTACGTGTTTTACATTTTTCCTCCGTTTTTCTCAGTTTTTGTCAGTTTTTGTCATTTTTTCTCTTTTTGTCTCATTTTTCACATTTTTTTCTCAGTTTTTCACATTTTTCTCAGTTTTTCGCATTTTTTCTCATTTTTTCTCATTTTTTTCTCAGTTTTTCACATTTTTTTCTCAGTTTTTCACATTTTTGTCAGTTTTTCGCATTTTTTCTCATTTTTTCTCATTTTTTTCTCAGTTTTTCGCAATTTTTCACTTTTTGTCTTATTTTTTGACATTTTTTTCTCAGTTTTTTACATTTTTCTCATTTTTTCGCAATTTTTCTCTCTTTGTCTCATTTTTTCTCATTTTTTCTCATTTACTCTCTGTTTTTCCCATTTTTTCTCAGTTTTCTCAGTTTTTCTCATTTGATTTTCTGTTTCTCTCAGTTTTTCTGTTCTTTTCATTTGTCCTGTTTTGCTCATTTGTTTGCAGTTTTTCTCAAATGTTCTCATTTTTTCTCATTTTTTCTCAGTTTTTCTCATTTACTCTTATTTTTTCACATTTTTTCTCAGTTCTCTGTTTTTCACAATTTTTCTCAATTTGTCTCATTTTTTCACATTTTTTTCTCAGTTTTTCTCATTTCTCTCATTTTTTTTAATCAGTTTTCTCACTTTTTCTCATTTTTCCTCCTTTTTTCTAATTTTTTTTCTAAATTTTTCTCATTTTTTATCAGTTTTTATCAGTTTTTCTCAGTTTTTCTAATTTTTCCTCATTTTTTCTAATTTTTCTCAGTTTTTGTCATTTGTTTTTCTGTTTTTCTCAGTTTTTGTGTTCTTGTCCTTTGTTCTGTTTTGCTCATTTGTTTGCAGTTTTTCTCAGATGTTCTCATTTTTTTCTGTTTTTCTCAATTTTTCTCATTTTGTCTAATTTCTTCACATTTTTTCTCAGTTTTTCAGTTCTTGTCCTTTGTTCTGTTTTGATCATTTGTTTGCAGTTTTTCTCAGATGTTCTCATTTTTTCTCAGGTTTTCTCATTTATTCTTATTTTTTTCACATTTTTTCTCAGTTCTCAGTTTTCACAATTTTTCTCGTTTTGTCTCAATTTTTCTCATTTTTTCTGTTTTTCTCATTTCTCTCATTTTTTTAATCAGTTTTTCTCAGTTTTTCTCATTTTTCCTCATTTTTTCTAATTTTTTTTCTCAGTTTTTCTCATTTTTTATCAGTTCTCCCTTTTGCTGAGTTTTCTCAGCTTTTCTCATTTATTCTCATCTTTTACATTTTTCTCAGTTTTTCTCATTTTTTTATCAATTCTCCCTTTTGAGTTTTTCTCAGTTTTTCTCATTTATTCTCATCTTTTACATTTTTTCTCAGTTTTTCTCAGTTTTTCAATTTGTTTTCTTTTTTTCACATTTTTTCTCAGTTTTTATCATTTTCTCTCATTTTTATCAGTTTGTCTCATTTCTCTCATTTTTCATCAGTTGTTGTCAGTTTTTGTCAGTTTTTAATAGCTTTTCTAATTTTTCCTCATTTTTCCTAATTTTTCTCAGTTTTTGTCATTTCTTTTTCTGTTTTTCTCAGTTTTTCTGTTCTTGTCCTTTGTTCTATTTTGCTCATTTGTTTGCAGTTTTTCTCAGATGTTCTCATTTTTTCTGTTTTTCTCAATTTTTCTCATTTTGTCTCATTTCTTCACATTTTTCTCAGTTTTCAGTTTTTCCAATTTTTCTCAGTTTTTTCTTGCTTTCAATTTTTCTTAGTTGTTTTCGTTGTTTTTCTCAGATTTCTCTGTTTTTCTCAGTTTTTTTCAGTTTTGCACAATTGTTTTTTTCCAATTTTTCTGTTTTTCTCATTTGTTCCCAGTTTTTCTCATTTGTTCGCAGTTTTCTCATTTTTTCGCAGTTTTTCTCATTTTTTCTGATATTTTCACAGTTTTTCTTTCTTTTTCTTTGTTTTCCTCATTGTTTCTCCTTTTGCTCAGTTTTTTCTCATTTTCTCTCAATTTTTCTCATTTATTCCCAGTTTTTCTTGTTTTTCAGTTTTTCTTAGATTCTTTCGTTCTTATTCTCAATTTGTCGTTGTTTTTCTCAGATTTTTTCAGTTTTTCTCATTTGTATTCCTCAGTTTTTCTCATTTGTTTTGCTCAGTTTTCACATTTGTTTTTCTCAGTTTTTCACATTTGTTTTTCTCTGTTTTTCTCAGTTTTTCTCATTTGTTTTATCCAATTTTTCAGTTTTTCTCACTTGTTCCCAGTTTTTCTCATTTGTTCGCAATTTTTCTGATATTTTCGCAGTTTTACATGTTTTACATTTTTCCTCAGTTTTTCTCAGTTTTTGTCAGTTTTTCTCATTTTTTCTCTTTTTGTCTCATTTTTTCACATTTTTTTCTCAGTTTTTCACATTTTTCTCAGTTTTTCGCATTTTTTCTCATTTTTTCTCATTTTTTTCTCAGTTTTTCGCAATTTTTCTCTCTGTCTCATTTTTTCTCATTTTTTCTCATTTACTCTCTGTTTTTCCCATTTTTTCTCTGTTTTTCTCAGTTTTTTCATTTGTTTTTCTGTTTCTCAGTTTTTCTGTTCTTTTCATTTGTCCTGTTTTGCTCATTTGTTTGCAGTTTTTCTCAAAATGTTCTCATTTTTTCTCATTTTTTCTCAGTTTTTCTCATTTATTCTTATTTTTTCACATTTTTTCTCAGTTCTCTGTTTTTCACAATTTTTCTCAATTTGTCTCATTTTTTCTCATTTTTTTCTCAGTTTATCGCAATTTTTCACTTTTTGTCTTATTTTTTGACATTTTTTTCTCAGTTTTTTTTCGTTGTTTTTTCTCAGATTTCTCTGTTTTTCTCAGTTTTTTCCAATTTTTCTGTTTTTCTCAGATGTTCTCATTTTTTCTGTTTTTCTCAATTTTTCTCATTTTGTCTCATTTCTTCACATTTTTTCTCAGTTTTTCAGTTTTTCGTAATTTTTCTCAGTTTTTTCTTGCTTTCAATTTTTCTTAGTTGTTTTCGTTGTTTTTCTCAGATTTCTCTGTTTTCTCAGTTTTTTCAGTTTTGCACAATTGTTTTTTTCCAATTTTTCTGTTTTTCTCATTTGTTCCCAGTTTTTCTCATTGTTCACAGTTTTTCTCATTTTTTCGCAGTTTTCTCATTTTTCTGATAGTTTCACAGTTTTTTCTTTCTTTTTCTTTGTTTTCCTCATTGTTTCTCCTTTTGCTCAGTTTTTCTCATTTTCTCTCAATTTTTCTCATTTATTCCCAGTTTTTTCTTGTTTTTCAGTTTTTCTTAGATTCTTTCGTTCTTTTTCTCAATTTGTCGTTGTTTTTCTCAGATTTTTTCAGTTTTTCTCATTTGTATTCCTCAGTTTTTCTCATTTGTTTTGCTCAGTTTTTCACATTTGTTTTTCTCAGTTTTTCACATTTGTTTTTCTCTGTTTTTCTCAGTTTTTCTCATTTGTTTTATCCAATTTTTCAGTTTTTCTCACTTGTTCCCAGTTTTTCTCATTTGTTCGCAATTTTTCTGATATTTTCGCAGTTTTACATGTTTTACATTTTTCCTCCGTTTTTCTCAGTTTTTGTCAGTTTTTCTCATTTTTTCTCTTTTTGTCTCATTTTTTCACATTTTTTTCTCAGTTTTTCACATTTTTGTCAGTTTTTCGCATTTTTTCTCATTTTTTCTCATTTTTTTCTCAGTTTTTCGCAATTTTTCACTTTTTGTCTTATTTTTTGACATTTTTTTCTCAGTTTTTTACATTTTTCTCATTTTTTCGCAATTTTTCTCTTTGTCTCATTTTTTCTCATTTTTTCTCATTTACTCTCTGTTTTTCCCATTTTTTCTCAGTTTTTCTCAGTTTTTCTCATTTGATTTTCAGTTTTTCTGTTCTTTTCATTTGTCCTGTTTTGCTCATTTGTTTGCAGTTTTTCTCAAATGTTCTCATTTTTTCTCATTTTTTCTCAGTTTTTCTCATTTACTCTTATTTTTTCACATTTTTTCTCAGTTCTCTGTTTTTCACAATTTTTCTCAATTTGTCTCATTTTTTCACATTTTTTTCTCAGTTTTTCTCATTTCTCTCATTTTTTTTTAATCATTTTTCTCACTTTTTCTCATTTTTCCTCCTTTTTTCTAATTTTTTTCTAAGTTTTTCTCATTTTTTATCAGTTTTTCTCAGTTTTTCTAATTTTTCCTCATTTTTTCTAATTTTTCTCAGTTTTTGTCATTTGTTTTTCTGTTTTTCTCAGTTTTTGTGTTCTTGTCCTTTGTTCTGTTTTGCTCATTTGTTTGCAGTTTTTCTCAGATGTTCTCATTTTTTTCTGTTTTTCTCAATTTTTCTCATTTTGTCTAATTTCTTCACATTTTTTCTCAGTTTTTCAGTTCTTGTCCTTTGTTCTGTTTTGATCATTTGTTTGCAGTTTTTCTCAGATGTTCTCATTTTTTCTCAGGTTTTCTCATTTATTCTTATTTTTTCACATTTTTTCTCAGTTCTCAGTTCTTCACAATTTTTCTCGTTTTGTCTCGATTTTTCACATTTTTTCTGTTTTTCTCATTTCTCTCATTTTTTAATCAGTTTTTCTCAGTTTTTCTCATTTTTCCTCATTTTTTCTAATTTTTTTCTCAGTTTTTCTCATTTTTTATCAGTTCTCCCTTTTGCTGAGTTTTTCTCAGTTTTTCTCATTTATTCTCATCTTTTACATTTTTTCTCAGTTTTTCTCAGTTTTTCAATTTGTTTTCTTTTTTTTCACATTTTTTCTCAGTTTTTATCATTTTCTCTCATTTTTATCAGTTTGTCTCATTTTCTCTCATTTTTCATCAGTTGTTGTCAGTTTTTGTCAGTTTTTAATAGCTTTTCTAATTTTTCCTCATTTTTCCTAATTTTTCTCAGTTTTTGTCATTTCTTTTTCTGTTTTTCTCAGTTTTTCTGTTCTTGTCCTTTGTTCTATTTTGCTCATTTGTTTTCAGTTTTTCTCAGATGTTCTCATTTTTTCTGTTTTTCTCAATTTTTCTCATTTTGTCTCATTTCTTCACATTTTTTCTCAGTTTTTCAGTTTTTCGTAATTTTTCTCAGTTTTTTCTTGCTTTCAATTTTTCTTAGTTGTTTTCGTTGTTTTTCTCAGATTTCTCTGTTTTTCTCAGTTTTTTTCAGTTTTGCACAATTGTTTTTTTCCAATTTTTCTGTTTTTCTCATTTGTTCCCAGTTTTTCTCATTGTTCACAGTTTTTCTCATTTTTTCGCAGTTTTTCTCATTTTTTCTGATAGTTTCACAGTTTTTCTTTCTTTTTCTTTGTTTTCCTCATTGTTTCTCCTTTTGCTCAGTTTTTCTCATTTTCTCTCAATTTTTCTCATTTATTCCCAGTTTTTTCTTGTTTTTCAGTTTTTCTTAGATTCTTTCGTTCTTTTTCTCAATTTGTCGTTGTTTTTCTCTGTTTTTCTCAGTTTTTCTCATTTGTTTTATCCAATTTTTCAGTTTTTCTCACTTGTTCCCAGTTTTTCTCATTTGTTCGCAATTTTTCTGATATTTTCGCAGTTTTACGTGTTTTACATTTTTCCTCCGTTTTTCTCAGTTTTTGTCAGTTTTTCTCATTTTTTCTCTTTTTGTCTCATTTTTTCACATTTTTTTCTCAGTTTTTCACATTTTTGTCAGTTTTTCGCATTTTTTCTCATTTTTTCTCATTTTTTTCTCAGTTTTTCGCAATTTTTCTCTCTTTGTCTCATTTTTTCTCATTTTTTCTCATTTACTCTCTGTTTTTCCCATTTTTTCTCAGTTTTTCTCAGTTTTTCTCATTTGATTTTCTGTTTCTCTCAGTTTTTCTGTTCCTTTCATTTGTCCTGTTTTGCTCATTTGTTTGCAGTTTTTCTCAAATGTTCTCATTTTTTCTCATTTTTTCTCAGTTTTTCTCATTTACTCTTATTTTTTCACATTTTTTCTCAGTTCTCTGTTTTTCACAATTTTTCTCAATTTGTCTCATTTTTTCACATTTTTTTCTCAGTTTTTCTCATTTCTCTCATTTTTTTTTATCAGTTTTCTCACTTTTTCTCATTTTTCCTCCTTTTTTCTAATTTTTTTCTGTTTTTCTCATTTTTTTATCAGTTTTTATCAGTTTTTCTCAGTTTTTCTAATTTTTCCTCATTTTTTCTAATTTTTCTCAGTTTTTCTCATTTATTCTCATCTTTTACATTTTTTCTCAGTTTTTCTCAGTTTTTCAAATTTTTTTCTTTTTTTTTCACATTTTTTCTCAGTTGTTATCATTTTCTCTCATTTTTTATCAGTTTGTCTCATTTTCTCTCATTTTTCATCAGTTGTTGTCAGTTTTTGTCAGTTTTTAATACCTTTTCTAATTTTTCCTCATTTTTCCTAATTTTTCTCAGTTTTTGTCATTTGTTTTTCTGTTTTTCTCAGTTTTTCTGTTCTTGTCCTTTGTTCTGTTTTGCTCATTTGTTTGCAGTTTTTCTCAGATGTTCTCATTTTTTCTGTTTTTCTCAATTTTTCTCATTTTGTCTCATTTCTTCACATTTTTTCTCAGTTTTTCAGTTTTTCCAATTTTTCTCAAGTTTTTCTTGCTTTCAATTTTTCTTAGTTTTCGTTGTTTTTCTCAGATTTCTCTGTTTTTCTCAGTTTTTTCCAATTTTTCTGTTTTTCTCAGATGTTCTCATTTTTTCTGTTTTTCTCAATTTTTCTCATTTTGTCTCATTTCTTCACATTTTTTCTCAGTTTTTCAGTTTTTCGTAATTTTTCTCAGTTTTTTCTTGCTTTCAATTTTTCTTAGTTGTTTTCGTTGTTTTTCTCAGATTTCTCTGTTTTTCTCAGTTTTTTTTAGTTTTGCACAATTGTTTTTTTCCAATTTTTCTGTTTTTCTCATTTGTTCCCAGTTTTTCTCATTGTTCACAGTTTTTCTCATTTTTTCGCAGTTTTTCTCATTTTTTCTGATAGTTTCACAGTTTTTCTTTCTTTTTCTTTGTTTTCCTCATTGTTTCTCCTTTTGCTCAGTTTTTCTCATTTTCTCTCAATTTTTCTCATTTATTCCCAGTTTTTTCTTGTTTTTCAGTTTTTCTTAGATTCTTTCGTTCTTTTTCTCAATTTGTCGTTGTTTTTCTCAGATTTTTTCAGTTTTTCTCATTTGTATTCCTCAGTTTTTCTCATTTGTTTTGCTCAGTTTTTCACATTTGTTTTTCTCAGTTTTTCACATTTGTTTTTCTCTGTTTTTCTCAGTTTTTCTCATTTGTTTTATCCAATTTTTCAGTTTTTCTCACTTGTTCCCAGTTTTTCTCATTTGTTCGCAATTTTTCTGATATTTTCGCAGTTTTACATGTTTTACATTTTTCCTCCGTTTTTCTCAGTTTTTGTCAGTTTTTCTCATTTTTTCTCTTTTTGTCTCATTTTTTCACATTTTTTTCTCAGTTTTTCACATTTTTGTCAGTTTTTCGCATTTTTTCTCATTTTTTCTCATTTTTTTCTCAGTTTTTCGCAATTTTTCACTTTTTGTCTTATTTTTTGACATTTTTTTCTCAGTTTTTTTACATTTTTCTCATTTTTTCGCAATTTTTCTCTTTGTCTCATTTTTTCTCATTTTTTCTCATTTACTCTCTGTTTTTCCCATTTTTTCTCAGTTTTTCTCAGTTTTTCTCATTTGATTTTCAGTTTTTCTGTTCTTTTCATTTGTCCTGTTTTGCTCATTTGTTTGCAGTTTTTCTCAAATGTTCTCATTTTTTCTCATTTTTTCTCAGTTTTTCTCATTTACTCTTATTTTTTCACATTTTTTCTCAGTTCTCTGTTTTTCACAATTTTTCTCAATTTGTCTCATTTTTTCACATTTTTTTCTCAGTTTTTCTCATTTCTCTCATTTTTTTTAATCATTTTTCTCACTTTTTCTCATTTTTCCTCCTTTTTTCTAATTTTTTTCTAAGTTTTTCTCATTTTTTATCAGTTTTTCTCAGTTTTTCTAATTTTTCCTCATTTTTTCTAATTTTTCTCAGTTTTTGTCATTTGTTTTTCTGTTTTTCTCAGTTTTTGTGTTCTTGTCCTTTGTTCTGTTTTGCTCATTTGTTTGCAGTTTTTCTCAGATGTTCTCATTTTTTTCTGTTTTTCTCAATTTTTCTCATTTTGTCTAATTTCTTCACATTTTTTCTCAGTTTTTCAGTTCTTGTCCTTTGTTCTGTTTTGATCATTTGTTTGCAGTTTTTCTCAGATGTTCTCATTTTTTCTCAGGTTTTCTCATTTATTCTTATTTTTTCACATTTTTTCTCAGTTCTCAGTTCTTCACAATTTTTCTCGTTTTGTCTCGATTTTTCACATTTTTTCTGTTTTTCTCATTTCTCTCATTTTTTAATCAGTTTTTCTCAGTTTTTCTCATTTTTCCTCATTTTTTCTAATTTTTTTCTCAGTTTTTCTCATTTTTTATCAGTTCTCCCTTTTGCTGAGTTTTTCTCAGTTTTTCTCATTTATTCTCATCTTTTACATTTTTTCTCAGTTTTTCTCAGTTTTTCAATTTGTTTTCTTTTTTTTCACATTTTTTCTCAGTTTTTATCATTTTCTCTCATTTTTATCAGTTTGTCTCATTTTCTCTCATTTTTCATCAGTTGTTGTCAGTTTTTGTCAGTTTTTAATAGCTTTTCTAATTTTTCCTCATTTTTCCTAATTTTTCTCAGTTTTTGTCATTTCTTTTTCTGTTTTTCTCAGTTTTTCTGTTCTTGTCCTTTGTTCTATTTTGCTCATTTGTTTTCAGTTTTTCTCAGATGTTCTCATTTTTTCTGTTTTTCTCAATTTTTCTCATTTTGTCTCATTTCTTCACATTTTTTCTCAGTTTTTCAGTTTTTCGTAATTTTTCTCAGTTTTTTCTTGCTTTCAATTTTTCTTAGTTGTTTTCGTTGTTTTTCTCAGATTTCTCTGTTTTTCTCAGTTTTTTCAGTTTTGCACAATTGTTTTTTTCCAATTTTTCTGTTTTTCTCATTTGTTCCCAGTTTTTCTCATTGTTCACAGTTTTTCTCATTTTTTCGCAGTTTTTCTCATTTTTTCTGATAGTTTCACAGTTTTTCTTTCTTTTTCTTTGTTTTCCTCATTGTTTCTCCTTTTGCTCAGTTTTTCTCATTTTCTCTCAATTTTTCTCATTTATTCCCAGTTTTTTCTTGTTTTTCAGTTTTTCTTAGATTCTTTCGTTCTTTTTCTCAATTTGTCGTTGTTTTTCTCTGTTTTTCTCAGTTTTTCTCATTTGTTTTATCCAATTTTTCAGTTTTTCTCACTTGTTCCCAGTTTTTCTCATTTGTTCGCAATTTTTCTGATATTTTCGCAGTTTTACGTGTTTTACATTTTTCCTCCGTTTTTCTCAGTTTTTGTCAGTTTTTCTCATTTTTTCTCTTTTTGTCTCATTTTTTCACATTTTTTTCTCAGTTTTTCACATTTTTGTCAGTTTTTCGCATTTTTTCTCATTTTTTCTCATTTTTTTCTCAGTTTTTCGCAATTTTTCTCTCTTTGTCTCATTTTTTCTCATTTTTTCTCATTTACTCTCTGTTTTTCCCATTTTTTCTCAGTTTTTCTCAGTTTTTCTCATTTGATTTTCTGTTTCTCTCAGTTTTTCTGTTCCTTTCATTTGTCCTGTTTTGCTCATTTGTTTGCAGTTTTTCTCAAATGTTCTCATTTTTTCTCATTTTTTCTCAGTTTTTCTCATTTACTCTTATTTTTTCACATTTTTTCTCAGTTCTCTGTTTTTCACAATTTTTCTCAATTTGTCTCATTTTTTCACATTTTTTTCTCAGTTTTTCTCATTTCTCTCATTTTTTTTTATCAGTTTTCTCACTTTTTCTCATTTTTCCTCCTTTTTTCTAATTTTTTTCTGTTTTTCTCATTTTTTTATCAGTTTTTATCAGTTTTTCTCAGTTTTTCTAATTTTTCCTCATTTTTTCTAATTTTTCTCAGTTTTTGTCATTTGTTTTTCTGTTTTTCTCAGTTTTTGTGTTCTTGTCCTTTGTTCTGTTTTGCTCATTTGTTTGCAGTTTTTCTCAGATGTTCTCATTTTTTTCTGTTTTGCTCAATTTTTCTCATTTTGTCTAATTTCTTCACATTTTTTCTCAGTTTTTCAGTTCTTGTCCTTTGTTCTGTTTTGATCATTTGTTTGCAGTTTTTCTCAGATGTTCTCATTTTTTCTCAGGTTTTCTCATTTATTCTTATTTTTTCACATTTTTTCTCAGTTCTCAGTTTTTCACAATTTTTCTCGTTTTATCTCAATTTTTCTCATTTTTTCTGTTTTTCTCATTTCTCTCATTTTTTTAATCAGTTTTTCTCAGTTTTTCTCATTTTTCCTCATTTTTTCTAATTTTTTTTCTCAGTTTTTCTCATTTTTTATCAGTTCTCCCTTTTGCTGAGTTTTTCTCAGTTTTTCTCATTTATTCTCATCTTTTACATTTTTTCTCAGTTTTTCTCATTTTTTTATCAATTCTCCCTTTTGTTGAGTTTTTATCAGTTTTTCTCATTTATTCTCATCTTTTACATTTTTTCTCAGTTTTTCTCAGTTTTTCAATTTGTTTTCTTTTTTTTCACATTTTTTCTCAGTTTTTATCATTTTCTCTCATTTTTATCAGTTTGTCTCATTTTCTCTCATTTTTCATCAGTTGTTGTCAGTTTTTGTCAGTTTTTAATAGCTTTTCTAATTTTTCCTCATTTTTCCTAATTTTTCTCAGTTTTTGTCATTTCTTTTTCTGTTTTTCTCAGTTTTTCTGTTCTTGTCCTTTGTTCTATTTTGCTCATTTGTTTGCAGTTTTTCTCAGATGTTCTCATTTTTTCTGTTTTTCTCAATTTTTCTCATTTTGTCTCATTTCTTCACATTTTTTCTCAGTTTTTCAGTTTTTCGTAATTTTTCTCAGTTTTTTCTTGCTTTCAATTTTTCTTAGTTGTTTTCGTTGTTTTTCTCAGATTTCTCTGTTTTTCTCAGTTTTTTTCAGTTTTGCACAATTGTTTTTTTTCCAATTTTTCTGTTTTTCTCATTTGTTCCCAGTTTTTCTCATTGTTCACAGTTTTTCTCATTTTTTCGCAGTTTTTCTCATTTTTTCTGATATTTTCACAGTTTTTCTTTCTTTTTCTTTGTTTTCCTCATTGTTTCTCCTTTTGCTCAGTTTTTCTCATTTTCTCTCAATTTTTCTCATTTATTCCCAGTTTTTTTCTTGTTTTTCAGTTTTTCTTAGATTCTTTCGTTCTTTTTCTCAGTTTGTCGTTGTTTTTCTCAGATTTTTTCAGTTTTTCTCATTTGTATTCCTCAGTTTTTCTCATTTGTTTTGCTCAGTTTTTCACATTTGTTTTTATCAGTTTTTCACATTTGTTTTTCTCTGTTTATCTCAGTTTTTCTCATTTGTTTTATCCAATTTTTCAGTTTTTCTCACTTGTTCCCAGTTTTTCTCATTTGTTCGCAATTTTTCTGATATTTTCGCAGTTTTACATTTTTTAAATTTTTCCTCAGTTTTTCTCAATTTTTGTCAGTTTTTCTCATTTTTTCTCTTTTTGTCTCATTTTTTCACATTTTTTTCTCATGTTTTTCTCAGTTTTTCGCAATTTTTCACTTTTTGTCTTATTTTTTGACATTTTTTTCTCAGTTTTTTACATTTTTCTCATTTTTTCGCAATATTTCTCTCTTTGTCTCATTTTTTCTCATTTTTTCTCATTTACTCTGTTTTTCCCATTTTTTCTCTGTTTTTCTCAGTTTTTTCATTTGTTTTTCTTTTTCTCTCAATTTTTCTGTTCTTTTCATTTGTCCTGTTTTGCTCATTTGTTTGCAGTTTTTCTCAAATGTTCTCATTTTTTCTCAGTTTTTCTCAGTTTTTCTCATTTATTCTTATTTTTTCACATTTTTTCTCAGTTCTCTGTTTTTCACAATTTTTCTCAATTTGTCTCATTTTTTCACATTTTTTTCTCAGTTTTTCTCATTTCTCTAATTTTTTTCATCAGTTTTCTCACTTTTTCTGATTTTTCCTCCTTTTTTCTAATTTTTTTGTAACTTTTTCTCATTTGTTATCAGTTTTTATCAGTTTTTCTCAGTTTTTCTAATTTTTCCTCATTTTTTCTAATTTTTCTCAGTTTTTGTCATTTGTTTTTCTGTTTTTCTCAGTTTTTGTGTTCTTGTCCTTTGTTCTGTTTTGCTCATTTGTTTGCAGTTTTTCTCAGATGTTCTCATTTTTTTCTGTTTTTCTCAATTGTTCTCATTTTGTCTAATTTCTTCACATTTTTTCTCAGTTTTTCAGTTCTTGTCCTTTGTTCTGTTTTGATCATTTGTTTGCAGTTTTTCTCAGATGTTCTCATTTTTTCTCAGGTTTTCTCATTTATTCTTATTTTTTCACATTTTTTCTCAGTTCTCAGTTTTTCACAATTTTTCTCGTTTTGTCTCAATTTTTCTCATTTTTTCTGTTTTTCTCATTTCTCTCATTTTTTTAATCAGTTTTTCTCAGTTTTTCTCATTTTTCCTCATTTTTTCTAATTTTTTTTCTCAGTTTTTCTCATTGTTCACAGTTTTTCTCATTTTTTCGCAGTTTTTCTCATTTTTTCTGATAGTTTCACAGTTTTTCTTTCTTTTTCTTTGTTTTCCTCATTGTTTCTCCTTTTGCTCAGTTTTTCTCATTTTCTCTCAATTTTTCTCATTTATTCCCAGTTTTTTCTTGTTTTTCAGTTTTTCTTAGATTCTTTCGTTCTTTTTCTCAATTTGTCGTTGTTTTTATCAGATTTTTTCAGTTTTTCTCATTTGTATTCCTCAGTTTTTCTCATTTGTTTTGCTCAGTTTTTCACATTTGTTTTTCTCAGTTTTTCACATTAGTTTTTCTCTGTTTTTCTCAGTTTTTCTCATTTGTTTTATCCAATTTTTCAGTTTTTCTCACTTGTTCCCAGTTTTTCTCATTTGTTCGCAATTTTTCTGATATTTTCGCAGTTTTACGTGTTTTACATTTTTCCTCCGTTTTTCTCAGTTTTTGTCAGTTTTTCTCATTTTTTCTCTTTTTGTCTCATTTTTTCACATTTTTTTCTCAGTTTTTCACATTTTTGTCAGTTTTTCGCATTTTTTCTCATTTTTTCTCATTTTTTTCTCAGTTTTTCGCAATTTTTCACTTTTTGTCTTATTTTTTGACATTTTTTTCTCAGTTTTTTTACATTTTTCTCATTTTTTCGCAATTTTTCTCTCTTTGTCTCATTTTTTCTCATTTTTTCTCATTTACTCTCTGTTTTTCCCATTTTTTCTCAGTTTTTCTCAGTTTTTCTCATTTGATTTTCTGTTTCTCTCAGTTTTTCTGTTCTTTTCATTTGTCCTGTTTTGCTCATTTGTTTGCAGTTTTTCTCAAATGTTCTCATTTTTTCTCATTTTTTCTCAGTTTTTCTCATTTACTCTTATTTTTTCACATTTTTTCTCAGTTCTCTGTTTTTCACAATTTTTCTCAATTTGTCTCATTTTTTCACATTTTTTTCTCAGTTTTTCTCATTTCTCTCATTTTTTTTTAATCAGTTTTCTCACTTTTTCTCATTTTTCCTCCTTTTTTCTAATTTTTTTCTGTTTTTCTCATTTTTTATCAGTTTTTATCAGTTTTTCTCAGTTTTTCTAATTTTTCCTCATTTTTTCTAATTTTTCTCAGTTTTTGTCATTTGTTTTTCTGTTTTTCTCAGTTTTTGTGTTCTTGTCCTTTGTTCTGTTTTGCTCATTTGTTTGCAGTTTTTCTCAGATGTTCTCATTTTTTTCTGTTTTTCTCAATTTTTCTCATTTTGTCTAATTTCTTCACATTTTTTCTCAGTTTTTCAGTTCTTGTCATTTGTTCTGTTTTGATCATTTGTTTGCAGTTTTTCTCAGATGTTCTCATTTTTTCTCAGGTTTTCTCATTTATTCTTATTTTTTCACATTTTTTCTCAGTTCTCAGTTCTTCACAATTTTTCTCGTTTTGTCTCAATTTTTCACATTTTTTCTGTTTTTCTCATTTCTCTCATTTTTTTAATCATTTTTTCTCAGTTTTTCTCATTTTTCCTCATTTTTTCTAATTTTTTTCTCAGTTTTTCTCATTTTTTTTATCAGTTCTCCCTTTTGCTGAGTTTTTCTCAGTTTTTTTCATTTATTCTCATCTTTTACATTTTTTCTCAGTTTTTCTCAGTTTATCAATTTTTTTTCTTTTTTTTCACATTTTTTCTCAGTTTTTATCATTTTCTCTCATTTTTCAGTTTGTCTCATTTTCTCTCATTTTTCATCAGTTGTTGTCAGTTTTTGTCAGTTTTTAATAGCTTTTCTAATTTTTCCTCATTTTTTCTAATTTTTCTCAGTTTTTGTCATTTGTTTTTCTGTTTTTCTCAGTTTTTGTGTTCTTGTCCTTTGTTCTGTTTTGCTCATTTGTTTGCAGTTTTTCTCAGATGTTCTCATTTTTTCTGTTTTTCTCAATTTTTCTCATTTTGTCTAATTTCTTCACATTTTTTCTCAGTTTTTCAGTTCTTGTCCTTTGTTCTGTTTTGATCATTTGTTTGCAGTTTTTCTCAGATGTTCTCATTTTTTTCTGTTTTTCTCAATTTTTCTCATTTTGTCTAATTTCTTCACATTTTTTCTCAGTTTTTCAGTTCTTGTCATTTGTTCTGTTTTGATCATTTGTTTGCAGTTTTTCTCAGATGTTCTCATTTTTTCTCAGGTTTTCTCATTTATTCTTATTTTTTCACATTTTTTCTCAGTTCTCAGTTCTTCACAATTTTTCTCGTTTTGTCTCAATTTTTCACATTTTTTCTGTTTTTCTCATTTCTCTCATTTTTTTAATCAGTTTTTCTCAGTTTTTCTCATTTTTCCTCATTTTTTCTAATTTTTTTCTCAGTTTTTCTCATTTTTTATCAGTTCTCCCTTTTGCTGAGTTTTTCTCAGTTTTTTTCATTTATTCTCATCTTTTACATTTTTTCTCAGTTTTTCTCAGTTTATCAATTTTTTTTCTTTTTTTTCACAATTTTTCTCAGTTTTTATCATTTTCTCTCATTTTTCAGTTTGTCTCATTTTCTCTCATTTTTCATCAGT
Organism: Pristiophorus japonicus; assembly: GCF_044704955.1. Lineage (NCBI taxonomy): Eukaryota > Metazoa > Chordata > Chondrichthyes > Pristiophoridae > Pristiophorus > Pristiophorus japonicus. The sequence goes on along the minus strand of NW_027254801.1, from coordinate 156,122 downwards.
TGTTGTCAGTTTTTGTCAGTTTTTAATAGCTTTTCTAATTTTTCCTCATTTTTCCTAATTTTTCTCAGTTTTTGTCATTTCTTTTTCTGTTTTTCTCAGTTTTTCTGTTCTTGTCCTTTGTTCTATTTTGCTCATTTGTTTTCAGTTTTTCTCAGATGTTCTCATTTTTTCTGTTTTTCTCAATTTTTCTCATTTTGTCTCATTTCTTCACATTTTTTCTCAGTTTTTCAGTTTTTCGTAATTTTTCTCAGTTTTTTCTTGCTTTCAATTTTTCTTAGTTGTTTTCGTTGTTTTTCTCAGATTTCTCTGTTTTTCTCAGTTTTTTTCAGTTTTGCACAATTGTTTTTTTCCAATTTTTCTGTTTTTCTCATTTGTTCCCAGTTTTTCTCATTGTTCACAGTTTTTCTCATTTTTTCGCAGTTTTTCTCATTTTTTCTGATAGTTTCACAGTTTTTCTTTCTTTTTCTTTGTTTTCCTCATTGTTTCTCCTTTTGCTCAGTTTTTCTCATTTTCTCTCAATTTTTCTCATTTATTCCCAGTTTTTTCTTGTTTTTCAATTTTTCTTAGATTCTTTCGTTCTTTTTCTCAATTTGTCGTTGTTTTTCTCAGATTTTTTCAGTTTTTCTCATTTGTATTCCTCAGTTTTTCTCATTTGTTTTGCTCAGTTTTTCACATTTGTTTTTCTCAGTTTTTCACATTTGTTTTTCTCTGTTTTTCTCAGTTTTTCTCATTTGTTTTATCCAATTTTTCAGTTTATCTCACTTGTTCCCAGTTTTTCTCATTTGTTCGCAATTTTTCTGATATTTTCGCAGTTTTACATGTTTTACATTTTTCCTCCGTTTTTCAGTTTTTGTCAGTTTTTCTCATTTTTTCTCTTTTTGTCTCATTTTTTCACATTTTTTTCTCAGTTTTTCACATTTTTGTCAGTTTTTCGTATTTTTTCTCATTTTTTCTCATTTTTTTCTCAGTTTTTCGCAATTTTTCACTTTTTGTCTTATTTTTTGACATTTTTTTCTCAGTTGTTTTACATTTTTCTCATTTTTTCGCAATTTTTCTCTCTTTGTCTCATTTTTTCTCATTTTTTCTCATTTACTCTCTGTTTTTCCCATTTTTTCTCAGTTTTTCTCAGTTTTTCTCATTTGATTTTCTGTTTCTCTCAGTTTTTCTGTTCTTTTCATTTGTCCTGTTTTGATCATTTGTTTGCAGTTTTTCTCAAATGTTCTCATTTTTTCTCATTTTTTCTCAGTTTTTCTCATTTACTCTTATTTTTTCACATTTTTTCTCAGTTCTCTGTTTTTCACAATTTTTCTCAATTTGTCTCATTTTTTCACATTTTTTTCTCAGTTTTTCTCATTTCTCTCATTTTTTTTTTATCATTTTTCTCACTTTTTCTCATTTTTCCTCCTTTTTTCTAATTTTTTTCTAAGTTTTTCTCATTTTTTATCAGTTTTTCTCAGTTTTTCTAATTTTTCCTCATTTTTTCTAATTTTTCTCAGTTTTTGTCATTTGTTTTTCTGTTTTTCTCAGTTTTTGTGTTCTTGTCCTTTGTTCTGTTTTGCTCATTTGTTTGCAGTTTTTCTCAGATGTTCTCATTTTTTTCTGTTTTTCTCAATTTTTCTCATTTTGTCTAATTTCTTCACATTTTTTCTCAGTTTTTCAGTTCTTGTCCTTTGTTCTGTTTTGATCATTTGTTTGCAGTTTTTCTCAGATGTTCTCATTTTTTCTCAGGTTTTCTCATTTATTCTTATTTTTTCACATTTTTTCTCAGTTCTCAGTTCTTCACAATTTTTCTCGTTTTGTCTCAATTTTTCACATTTTTTCTGTTTTTCTCATTTCTCTCATTTTTTTAATCAGTTTTTCTCAGTTTTTCTCATTTTTCCTCATTTTTTCTAATTTTTTTCTCAGTTTTTCTCATTTTTTATCAGTTCTCCCTTTTGCTGAGTTTTTCTCAGTTTTTCTCATTTATTCTCATTTTTACATTTTTTCTCAGTTTTTCTCAGTTTTTCAATTTTTTTTTTTTTTCACATTTTTTCTCAGTTTTTATCATTTTCTCTCATTTTTATCAGTTTGTCTCATTTTCTCTCATTTTTCATCAGTTGTTGTCAGTTTTTGTCAGTTTTTAATAGCTTTTCTAATTTTTCCTCATTTTTCCTAATTTTTCTCAGTTTTTGTCATTTCTTTTTCTGTTTTTCTCAGTTTTTCTGTTCTTGTCCTTTGTTCTATTTTGCTCATTTGTTTGCAGTTTTTCTCAGATGTTCTCATTTTTTCTGATTTTCTCAATTTTTCTCATTTTGTCTCATTTCTTCACATTTTTTCTCAGTTTTTCAGTTTTTCGTAATTTTTCTCAGTTTTTTCTTGCTTTCAATTTTTCTTAGTTGTTTTCGTTGTTTTTCTCAGATTTCTCTGTTTTTCTCAGTTTTTTTCAGTTTTGCACAATTGTTTTTTTTCCAATTTTTCTGTTTTTCTCATTTGTTCCCAGTTTTTCTCATTGTTCACAGTTTTTCTCATTTTTTCGCAGTTTTTCTCATTTTTTCTGATATTTTCACAGTTTTTCTTTCTTTTTCTTTGTTTTCCTCATTGTTTCTCCTTTTGCTAAGTTTTTCTCATTTTCTCTCAATTTTTCTCATTTATTCCCAGTTTTTTTCTTGTTTTTCAGTTTTTCTTAGATTCTTTCGTTCTTTTTCTCAATTTGTCGTTGTTTTTCTCAGATTTTTTCAGTTTTTCTCATTTGTATTCCTCAGTTTTTCTCATTTGTTTTGCTCAGTTTTTCACATTTGTTTTTCTCAGTTTTTCACATTTGTTTTTCTCTGTTTTTCTCAGTTTTTCTCATTTGTTTTATCCAATTTTTCAGTTTTTCTCACTTGTTCCCAGTTTTTCTCATTTGTTCGCAATTTTTCTGATATTGTCGCAGTTTTACGTGTTTTACATTTTTCCTCCGTTTTTCTCAGTTTTTGTCAGTTTTTCTCATTTTTTCTCTTTTTGTCTCATTTTTTCACATTTTTTTCTCAGTCTTTCACATTTTTCTCATTTTTTCTCATTTTTTTCTCAGTTTTTCGCAATTTTTCACTTTTTGTCTTATTTTTTGACATTTTTTTCTCAGTTGTTTTACATTTTTCTCATTTTTTCGCAATTTTTCTCTCTTTGTCTCATTTTTTCTCATTTTTTCTCATTTACTCTCTGTTTTTCCCATTTTTCTCAGTTTTTCTCAGTTTTTCTCATTTGATTTTCTGTTTCTCTCAGTTTTTCTGTTCTTTTCATTTGTCCTGTTTTGCTCATTTGTTTGCAGTTTTTCTCAAATGTTCTCATTTTTTCTCAGTTTTTCTCAGTTTTCTCATTTATTCTTATTTTTTCACATTTTTTACTCAGTTCTCTGTTTTTCACAATTTTTCTCAATTTGTCTCATATTTTCACATTTTTTTCTCAGTTTTTCTCATTTTTCCTCCTTTTTTCTAATTTTTTTCTAATTTTTTCTCATTTTTTATCAGTTTTCATCAGTCTTTCTCAGTTTTTCTAATTTTTCCTCATTTTTTCTAATTTTTCTCAGTTTTTGTCATTTGTTTTTCTGTTTTTCTCAGTTTTTGTGTTCTTGTCCTTTGTTCTGTTTTGCTCATTTGTTTGCAGTTTTTCTCAGATGTTCTCATTTTTTTCTGTTTTTCTCAATTTTTCTCATTTTGTCTAATTTCTTCACATTTTTTCTCAGTTTTTCAGTTCTTGTCCTTTGTTCTGTTTTGATCATTTGTTTGCAGTTTTTCTCAGATGTTCTCATTTTTTCTCAGGTTTTCTCATTTATTCTTATTTTTTCACATTTTTTCTCAGTTCTCAGTTCTTCACAATTTTTCTCGTTTTGTCTCAATTTTTCACATTTTTTCTGTTTTTCTCATTTCTCTCATTTTTTTAATCAGTTTTTCTCATTTTTCCTCATTTTTTCTAATTTTTTTCTCAGTTTTTCTCATTTTTTATCAGTTCTCCCTTTTGCTGAGTTTTTCTCAGTTTTTTTCATTTATTCTCATCTTTTACATTTTTTCTCAGTTTTTCTCAGTTTTTCAATTTTTTTTCTTTTTTTTCACATTTTTTCTCAGTTTTTATCATTTTCTCTCATTTTTATCAGTTTGTCTCATTTTCTCTCATTTTTCATCAGTTGTTGTCAGTTTTTGTCAGTTTTTAATAGCTTTTCTAATTTTTCCTCATTTTTCCTAATTTTTCTCAGTTTTTGTCATTTCTTTTTCTGTTTTTCTCAGTTTTTCTGTTCTTGTCCTTTGTTCTATTTTGCTCATTTGTTTGCAGTTTTTCTCAGATGTTCTCATTTTTTCTGTTTTTCTCAATTTTTCTCATTTTGTCTCATTTCTTCACATTTTTTCTCAGTTTTTCAGTTTTTCGTAATTTTTCTCAGTTTTTTCTTGCTTTCAATTTTTCTTAGTTGTTTTCGTTGTTTTTCTCAGATTTCTCTGTTTTTCTCAGTTTTTTTCAGTTTTGCACAATTGTTTTTTTCCAATTTTTCTGTTTTTCTCATTTGTTCCCAGTTTTTCTCATTGTTCACAGTTTTTCTCATTTTTTCGCAGTTTTTCTCATTTTTTCTGATAGTTTCACAGTTTTTCTTTCTTTTTCTTTGTTTTCCTCATTGTTTCTCCTTTTGCTCAGTTTTTCTCATTTTCTCTCAATTTTTCTCATTTATTCCCAGTTTTTTCTTGTTTTTCAGTTTTTCTTAGATTCTTTCGTTCTTTTTCTCAATTTGTCGTTGTTTTTCTCAGATTTTTTCAGTTTTTCTCATTTGTATTCCTCAGTTTTTCTCATTTGTTTTGCTCAGTTTTTCACATTTGTTTTTCTCAGTTTTTCACATTTGTTTTTCTCTGTTTTTCTCAGTTTTTCTCATTTGTTTTATCCAATTTTTCAGTTTTTCTCACTTGTTCCCAGTTTTTCTCATTTGTTCGCAATTTTTCTGATATTTTCGCAGTTTTACGTGTTTTACATTTTTCCTCCGTTTTTCTCAGTTTTTGTCAGTTTTTCTCATTTTTTCTCTTTTTGTCTCATTTTTTCACATTTTTTTCTCAGTTTTTCACATTTTTGTCAGTTTTTCGCATTTTTTCTCATTTTTTCTCATTTTTTTCTCAGTTTTTCGCAATTTTTCACTTTTTGTCTTATTTTTTGACATTTTTTTCTCAGTTTTTTTCATTTTTCTCATTTTTTCGCAATTTTTCTCTCTTTGTCTCATTTTTTCTCATTTTTTCTCATTTACTCTCTGTTTTTCCCATTTTTTCTCAGTTTTTCTCAGTTTTTCTCATTTGATTTTCTGTTTCTCTCAGTTTTTCTGTTCTTTTCATTTGTCCTGTTTTGCTCATTTGTTTGCAGTTTTTCTCAAATGTTCTCATTTTTTCTCATTTTTTCTCAGTTTTTCTCATTTACTCTTATTTTTTCACATTTTTTCTCAGTTCTCTGTTTTTCACAATTTTTCTCAATTTGTCTCATTTTTTCACATTTTTTTCTCAGTTTTTCTCATTTCTCTCATTTTTTTTAATCATTTTTCTCACTTTTTCTCATTTTTCCTCCTTTTTTCTAATTTTTTTCTAAGTTTTTCTCATTTTTTATCAGTTTTTCTCAGTTTTTCTAATTTTTCCTCATTTTTTCTAATTTTTCTCAGTTTTTGTCATTTGTTTTTCTGTTTTTCTCAGTTTTTGTGTTCTTGTCCTTTGTTCTGTTTTGCTCATTTGTTTGCAGTTTTTCTCAGATGTTCTCATTTTTTTCTGTTTTTCTCAATTTTTCTCATTTTGTCTAATTTCTTCACATTTTTTCTCAGTTTTTCAGTTCTTGTCCTTTGTTCTGTTTTGATCATTTGTTTGCAGTTTTTCTCAGATGTTCTCATTTTTTCTCAGGTTTTCTCATTTATTCTTATTTTTTCACATTTTTTCTCAGTTCTCAGTTTTCACAATTTTTCTCGTTTTGTCTCAATTTTTCTCATTTTTTCTGTTTTTCTCATTTCTCTCATTTTTTTAATCAGTTTTTCTCAGTTTTTCTCATTTTTCCTCATTTTTTCTAATTTTTTTCTCAGTTTTTCTCATTTTTTATCAGTTCTCCCTTTTGCTGAGTTTTTCTCAGTTTTTCTCATTTATTCTCATCTTTTACATTTTTTCTCAGTTTTTCTCATTTTTTTATCAATTCTCCCTTTTGAGTTTTTCTCAGTTTTTCTCATTTATTCTCATCTTTTACATTTTTTCTCAGTTTTTCTCAGTTTTTCAAATTTTTTTCTTTTTTTTTCACATTTTTTCTCAGTTGTTATCATTTTCTCTCATTTTTTATCAGTTTGTCTCATTTTCTCTCATTTTTCATCAGTTGTTGTCAGTTTTTGTCAGTTTTTAATACCTTTTCTAATTTTTCCTCATTTTTCCTAATTTTTCTCAGTTTTTGTCATTTGTTTTTCTGTTTTTCTCAGTTTTTCTGTTCTTGTCCTTTGTTCTGTTTTGCTCATTTGTTTGCAGTTTTTCTCAGATGTTCTCATTTTTTCTGTTTTTCTCAATTTTTCTCATTTTGTCTCATTTCTTCACATTTTTCACAGTTTTTCAGTTTTTCCAATTTTTCTCAGTTTTTTCTTGCTTTCAATTTTTCTTAGTTTTCGTTGTTTTTCTCAGATTTCTCTGTTTTTCTCAGTTTTTTCCAATTTTTCTGTTTTTCTCAGATGTTCTCATTTTTTCTGTTTTTCTCAATTTTTCTCATTTTGTCTCATTTCTTCACATTTTTTCTCAGTTTTTCAGTTTTTCGTAATTTTTCTCAGTTTTTTCTTGCTTTCAATTTTTCTTAGTTGTTTTCGTTGTTTTTCTCAGATTTCTCTGTTTTTCTCAGTTTTTTTCAGTTTTGCACAATTGTTTTTTTCCAATTTTTCTGTTTTTCTCATTTGTTCCCAGTTTTTCTCATTGTTCACAGTTTTTCTCATTTTTTCGCAGTTTTTCTCATTTTTTCTGATAGTTTCACAGTTTTTCTTTCTTTTTCTTTGTTTTCCTCATTGTTTCTCCTTTTGCTCAGTTTTTCTCATTTTCTCTCAATTTTTCTCATTTATTCCCAGTTTTTTCTTGTTTTTCAGTTTTTCTTAGATTCTTTCGTTCTTTTTCTCAATTTGTCGTTGTTTTTCTCAGATTTTTTCAGTTTTTCTCATTTGTATTCCTCAGTTTTTCTCATTTGTTTTGCTCAGTTTTTCACATTTGTTTTTCTCAGTTTTTCACATTTGTTTTTCTCTGTTTTTCTCAGTTTTTCTCATTTGTTTTATCCAATTTTTCAGTTTTTCTCACTTGTTCCCAGTTTTTCTCATTTGTTCGCAATTTTTCTGATATTTTCGCAGTTTTACGTGTTTTACATTTTTCCTCCGTTTTTCTCAGTTTTTCTCAGTTTTTCTCATTTTTTCTCTTTTTGTCTCATTTTTTCACATTTTTTTCTCAGTTTTTCACATTTTTGTCAGTTTTTCGCATTTTTTCTCATTTTTTCTCATTTTTTTCTCAGTTTTTCGCAATTTTTCACTTTTTGTCTTATTTTTTGACATTTTTTTCTCAGTTTTTTTCATTTTTCTCATTTTTTCGCAATTTTTCTCTCTTTGTCTCATTTTTTCTCATTTTTTCTCATTTACTCTCTGTTTTTCCCATTTTTTCTCAGTTTTTCTCAGTTTTTCTCATTTGATTTTCTGTTTCTCTCAGTTTTTCTGTTCTTTTCATTTGTCCTGTTTTGCTCATTTGTTTGCAGTTTTTCTCAAATGTTCTCATTTTTTCTCATTTTTTCTCAGTTTTTCTCATTTACTCTTATTTTTTCACATTTTTTCTCAGTTCTCTGTTTTTCACAATTTTTCTCAATTTGTCTCATTTTTTCACATTTTTTTCTCAGTTTTTCTCATTTCTCTCATTTTTTTTAATCATTTTTCTCACTTTTTCTCATTTTTCCTCCTTTTTTCTAATTTTTTTCTAAGTTTTTCTCATTTTTTATCAGTTTTTCTCAGTTTTTCTAATTTTTCCTCATTTTTTCTAATTTTTCTCAGTTTTTGTCATTTGTTTTTCTGTTTTTCTCAGTTTTTGTGTTCTTGTCCTTTGTTCTGTTTTGCTCATTTGTTTGCAGTTTTTCTCAGATGTTCTCATTTTTTTCTGTTTTTCTCAATTTTTCTCATTTTGTCTAATTTCTTCACATTTTTTCTCAGTTTTTCAGTTCTTGTCCTTTGTTCTGTTTTGATCATTTGTTTGCAGTTTTTCTCAGATGTTCTCATTTTTTCTCAGGTTTTCTCATTTATTCTTATTTTTTCACATTTTTTCTCAGTTCTCAGTTTTCACAATTTTTCTCGTTTTGTCTCAATTTTTCTCATTTTTTCTGTTTTTCTCATTTCTCTCATTTTTTTAATCAGTTTTTCTCAGTTTTTCTCATTTTTCCTCATTTTTTCTAATTTTTTTCTCAGTTTTTCTCATTTTTTATCAGTTCTCCCTTTTGCTGAGTTTTTCTCAGTTTTTCTCATTTATTCTCATCTTTTACATTTTTTCTCAGTTTTTCTCATTTTTTTATCAATTCTCCCTTTTGAGTTTTTCTCAGTTTTTCTCATTTATTCTCATCTTTTACATTTTTTCTCAGTTTTTCTCAGTTTTTCAAATTTTTTTCTTTTTTTTTCACATTTTTTCTCAGTTGTTATCATTTTCTCTCATTTTATATCAGTTTGTCTCATTTTCTCTCATTTTTCATCAGTTGTTGTCAGTTTTTGTCAGTTTTTAATACCTTTTCTAATTTTTCCTCATTTTTCCTAATTTTTCTCAGTTTTTGTCATCTGTTTTTCTGTTTTTCTCAGTTTTTCTGTTCTTGTCCTTTGTTCTGTTTTGCTCATTTGTTTGCAGTTTTTCTCAGATGTTCTCATTTTTTCTGTTTTTCTCAATTTTTCTCATTTTGTCTCATTTCTTCACATTTTTTCACAGTTTTTCAGTTTTTCCAATTTTTCTCAGTTTTTTCTTGCTTTCAATTTTTCTTAGTTTTCGTTGTTTTTCTCAGATTTCTCTGTTTTTCTCAGTTTTTTCCAATTTTTCTGTTTTTCTCAGATGTTCTCATTTTTTCTGTTTTTCTCAATTTTTCTCATTTTGTCTCATTTCTTCACATTTTTTCTCAGTTTTTCAGTTTTTCGTAATTTTTCTCAGTTTTTTCTTGCTTTCAATTTTTCTTAGTTGTTTTCGTTGTTTTTCTCAGATTTCTCTGTTTTTCTCAGTTTTTTTCAGTTTTGCACAATTGTTTTTTTCCAATTTTTCTGTTTTTCTCATTTGTTCCCAGTTTTTCTCATTGTTCACAGTTTTTCTCATTTTTTCGCAGTTTTTCTCATTTTTTCTGATAGTTTCACAGTTTTTCTTTCTTTTTCTTTGTTTTCCTCATTGTTTCTCCTTTTGCTCAGTTTTTCTCATTTTCTCTCAATTTTTCTCATTTATTCCCAGTTTTTTCTTGTTTTTCAGTTTTTCTTAGATTCTTTCGTTCTTTTTCTCAATTTGTCGTTGTTTTTCTCAGATTTTTTCAGTTTTTCTCATTTGTATTCCTCAGTTTTTCTCATTTGTTTTGCTCAGTTTTTCACATTTGTTTTTCTCAGTTTTTCACATTTGTTTTTCTCTGTTTTTCTCAGTTTTTCTCATTTGTTTTATCCAATTTTTCAGTTTTTCTCACTTGTTCCCAGTTTTTCTCATTTGTTCGCAATTTTTCTGATATTTTCGCAGTTTTACGTGTTTTACATTTTTCCTCCGTTTTTCTCAGTTTTTGTCAGTTTTTCTCATTTTTTCTCTTTTTGTCTCATTTTTTCACATTTTTTTGTCAGTTTTTCACATTTTTGTCAGTTTTTCGCATTTTTTCTCATTTTTTCCTCAGTTTTTCGCAATTTTTCACTTTTTGACTTATTTTTTGACATTTTATTCTCAGTTTTTTTACATTTTTCTCATTTTTTCGCAATTTTTCTCTCTTTGTCTCATTTTTTCTCATTTTTTCTCATTTACTCTGTTTTTCCCATTTTTTCTCAGTTTTTCTCAGTTTTTCTCATTTGATTTTCTGTTTCTCTCAGTTTTTCTGTTCTTTTCATTTGTCCTGTTTTGCTCATTTGTTTGCAGTTTTTCTCAAATGTTCTCATTTTTTCTCATTTTTTCTCAGTTTTTCTCATTTACTCTTATTTTTTCACATTTTTTCTCAGTTCTCTGTTTTTCACAATTTTTCTCAATTTGTCTCATTTTTTCACATTTTTTTCTCAGTTTTTCTCATTTCTCTCATTTTTTTTTAATCATTTTTCTCACTTTTTCTCATTTTTCCTCCTTTTTTCTAATTTTTTTCTAAGTTTTTCTCATTTTTTATCAGTTTTTCTCAGTTTTTCTAATTTTTCCTCATTTTTTCTAATTTTTCTCAGTTTTTGTCATTTGTTTTTCTGTTTTTCTCAGTTTTTGTGTTCTTGTCCTTTGTTCTGTTTTGCTCATTTGTTTGCAGTTTTTCTCAGATGTTCTCATTTTTTTCTGTTTTTCTCAATTTTTCTCATTTTGTCTAATTTCTTCACATTTTTTCTCAGTTTTTCAGTTCTTGTCCTTTGTTCTGTTTTGATCATTTGTTTGCAGTTTTTCTCAGATGTTCTCATTTTTTCTCAGGTTTTCTCATTTATTCTTATTTTTTCACATTTTTTCTCAGTTCTCAGTTCTTCACAATTTTTCTCGTTTTGTCTCAATTTTTCACATTTTTTCTGTTTTTCTCATTTCTCTCATTTTTTTAATCAGTTTTTCTCAGTTTTTCTCATTTTTCCTCATTTTTTCTAATTTTTTTCTCAGTTTTTCTCATTTTTTATCAGTTCTCCCTTTTGCTGAGTTTTTCTCAGTTTTTCTCATTTATTCTCATCTTTTACATTTTTTCTCAGTTTTTCTCAGTTTTTCAATTTTTTTTTTTTTTCACATTTTTTCTCAGTTTTTATCATTTTCTCTCATTTTTATCAGTTTGTCTCATTTTCTCTCATTTTTCATCAGTTGTTGTCAGTTTTTGTCAGTTTTTAATAGCTTTTCTAATTTTTCCTCATTTTTCCTAATTTTTCTCAGTTTTTGTCATTTCTTTTTCTGTTTTTCTCAGTTTTTCTGTTCTTGTCCTTTGTTCTATTTTGCTCATTTGTTTGCAGTTTTTCTCAGATGTTCTCATTTTTTCTGTTTTTCTCAATTTTTCTCATTTTGTCTCATTTCTTCACATTTTTTCTCAGTTTTTCAGTTTTTCGTAATTTTTCTCAGTTTTTTCTTGCTTTCAATTTTTCTTAGTTGTTTTCGTTGTTTTTCTCAGATTTCTCTGTTTTTCTCAGTTTTTTTCAGTTTTGCACAATTGTTTTTTTTCCAATTTTTCTGTTTTTCTCATTTGTTCCCAGTTTTTCTCATTGTTCACAGTTTTTCTCATTTTTTCGCAGTTTTTCTCATTTTTTCTGATATTTTCACAGTTTTTCTTTCTTTTTCTTTGTTTTCCTCATTGTTTCTCCTTTTGCTCAGTTTTTCTCATTTTCTCTCAATTTTTCTCATTTATTCCCAGTTTTTTTCTTGTTTTTCAGTTTTTCTTAGATTCTTTCGTTCTTTTTCTCAATTTGTCGTTGTTTTTCTCAGATTTTTTCAGTTTTTCTCATTTGTATTCCTCAGTTTTTCTCATTTGTTTTGCTCAGTTTTTCACATTTGTTTTTCTCAGTTTTTCACATTTGTTTTTCTCTGTTTTTCTCAGTTTTTCTCATTTGTTTCATCCAATTTTTCAGTTTTTCTCACTTGTTCCCAGTTTTTCTCATTTGTTCGCAATTTTTCTGATATTGTCGCAGTTTTACGTGTTTTACATTTTTCCTCCGTTTTTCTCAGTTTTTGTCAGTTTTTCTCATTTTTTCTCTTTTTGTCTCATTTTTTCACATTTTTTTCTCAGTCTTTCACATTTTTCTCATTTTTTCTCATTTTTTTCTCAGTTTTTCGCAATTTTTCACTTTTTGTCTTATTTTTTGACATTTTTTTCTCAGTTGTTTTACATTTTTCTCATTTTTTCGCAATTTTTCTCTCTTTGTCTCATTTTTTCTCATTTTTTCTCATTTACTCTCTGTTTTTCCCATTTTTTCTCAGTTTTTCTCAGTTTTTCTCATTTGATTTTCTGTTTCAGTTTTTCTGTTCTTTTCATTTGTCCTGTTTTGCTCATTTGTTTGCAGTTTTTCTCAAATGTTCTCATTTTTTCTCAGTTTTTCTCAGTTTTTCTCATTTATTCTTATTTTTTCACATTTTTTCTCAGTTCTCTGTTTTTCACAATTTTTCTCAATTTGTCTCATATTTTCACATTTTTTTCTCAGTTTTTCTCATTTTTCCTCCTTTTTTCTAATTTTTTTCTAATTTTTTCTCATTTTTTATCAGTTTTCATCAGTCTTTCTCAGTTTTTCTAATTTTTCCTCATTTTTTCTAATTTTTCTCAGTTTTTGTCATTTGTTTTTCTGTTTTTCTCAGTTTTTGTGTTCTTGTCCTTTGTTCTGTTTTGCTCATTTGTTTGCAGTTTTTCTCAGATGTTCTCATTTTTTTCTGTTTTTCTCAATTTTTCTCATTTTGTCTAATTTCTTCACATTTTTTCTCAGTTTTTCAGTTCTTGTCCTTTGTTCTGTTTTGATCATTTGTTTGCAGTTTTTCTCAAATGTTCTCATTTTTTCTCAGTTTTTCTCAGTTTTTCTCATTTATTCTTAATTTTTCACATTTTTTCTCAGTTCTCTGTTTTTCACAATTTTTCTCAATTTGTCTCATTTATTCACATTTTTTTCTCAGTTTTTCTCATTTCTCTCATTTTTTTTATCAGTTTTCTCACTTTTTCTGATTTTTCCTCCTTTTTTCTAATTTTTTTCTAAGTTTTTCTCATTTGTTATCAGTTTTTATCAGTTTTTCTCAGTTTTTCTAATTTTTCCTCATTTTTTCTAATTTTTCTCAGTTTTTGTCATTTGTTTTTCTGTTTTTCTCAGTTTTTGTGTTCTTGTCCTTTGTTCTGTTTTGCTCATTTGTTTGCAGTTTTTCTCAGATGTTCTCATTTTTTTCTGTTTTTCTCAATTTTTCTCATTTTGTCTAATTTCTTCACATTTTTTCTCAGTTTTTCAGTTCTTGTCCTTTGTTCTGTTTTGATGATTTGTTTGCAGTTTTTCTCAGATGTTCTCATTTTTTCTCAGGTTTTCTCATTTATTCTTATTTTTTCACATTTTTTCTCAGTTCTCAGTTTTTCACATTTTTTCTCAGTTCTCAGTTTTTCACAATTTTTCTCGTTTTGTCTCAATTTTTCACATTTGTGCTGTTTTTCTCATTTCTCTCATTTTTTTAATCAGTTTTTCTCAGTTTTTCTCATTTTTCCTCATTTTTTCTAATTTTTTTCGCAGTTTTTCTCATTTTTTATCAGTTCTCCCTTTTGCTGAGTTTTTCTCAGTTTTTCTCATTTATTCTCATCTTTTACATTTTTTCTCAGTTTTTCTCAGTTTTTCAATTTTTTTTCTTTTTTTTTCACATTTTTTCTCAGTTTTTATCATTTTCTCTCATTTTTTATCAGTTTGTCTCATTTTCTCTCATTTTTCATCAGTTGTTGTCAGTTTTTGTCAGTTTATAACAGCTTTTCTAATTTTTCCTCATTTTTCCTCATTTTTCTCAGTTTTTGTCATTTGTTTTTCTGTTTTTCTCAGTTTTTCTGTTCTTGTCCTTTGTTCTGTTTTGCTCATTTGTTTGCAGTTTTTCTCAGATGTTCTCATTTTTTCTGTTTTTCTCAATTTTTCTCATTTTGTCTCATTTCTTCACATTTTTTCTCAGTTTTTCAGTTTTTCGTAATTTTTCTCAGTTTCTTCTTGCTTTCAATTTTTCTTAGTTGTTTTCGTTGTTTTTCTCAGATTTCTCTGTTTTCCTCAGTTTTTTTCAGTTTTGCACAATTGTTTTTTTCCAATTTTTCTGTTTTTCTCATTTGTTCCCAGTTTTTCACATTGTTCACAGTTTTTCTCATTTTTTCGCAGTTTTTCTAATTTTTTCTGATATTTTCACAGTTTTTCTTTCTTTTTCTTTGTTTTCCTCATTGTTTCTCATTTTGCTCAGTTTTTCTCATTTTCTCTCAATTTTTCTCATTTATTCCCAGTTTTTTCTTGTTTTTCAGTTTTTCTTAGATTCTTTCGTGCTTTTTCTCAGTTTGTCGTTGTTTTTCTCAGATTTTTTCAGTTTTTCTCATTTGTATTCCTCAGTTTTTCTCATTTGTTTTGCTCAGTTTTTCACATTTGTTTTTCTCTGTTTTTCTCAGTTTTTCTCATTTGTTTTATCCAATTTTTCAGTTTTTCTCACTTGTTCCCAGTTTTTCTCATTTGTTCGCAATTTTTCTGATATTTTCGCAGTTTTACATGTTTTACATTTTTCCTCAGTTTTTCTCAGTTTTTGTCAGTTTTTCTCATTTTTTCTCTTTTTGTCTCATTTTTTCACATTTTTTTCTCAGTTTTTCACATTTTTCTCAGTTTTTCGCCTTTTTCTCATTTTTTCTCATTTTTTTCTCAGTTTTTCGCAATTTTTCACTTTTTGTCTTATTTTTTGACATTTTTTTCTCAGTTTTTTACATTTTTCTCATTTTTTCACAATTTTTCTCTCTTTGTCTCATTTTTTCTCATTTTTTCTCATTTACTCTCTGTTTTTCCCATTTTTTCTCTGTTTTTCTCATTTGTTTTTCTGTTTCTCAGTTTTTCTGTTCTTTTCATTTGTCCTGTTTTGCTCATTTGTTTGCAGTTTTTCTCAAATGTTCTCATTTTTTCTCCGTTTTTCTCAGTTTTTCTCATTTATTCTTATTTTTTCACATTTTTTCTCAGTTCTCTGTTTTTCACAATTTTTCTCAATTTGTCTCATTTTTTCACATTTTTTTCTCAGTTTTTCTCATTTCTCTCATTTTTTTTTATCAGTTTTCTCACTTTTTCTCATTTTTCCTCCTTTTTTCTAATTTTTTTCTAAGTTTTTCTCATTTTTTATCAGTTTTTATCAGTTTTTCTCAGTTTTTCTAATTTTTCCTCATTTTTTCTAATTTTTCTCAGTTTTTGTCATTTGTTTTTCTGTTTTTCTCAGTTTTTGTGTTCTTGTCCTTTGTTCTGTTTTGCTCATTTGTTTGCAGTTTTTCTCAGATGTTCTCATTTTTTTCTGTTTTTCTCAATTTTTCTCATTTTGTCTAATTTCTTCACATTTTTTCTCAGTTTTTCAGTTCTTGTCCTTTGTTCTGTTTTGATCATTTGTTTGCAGTTTTTCTCAGACATTCTCATTTTTTCTCAGGTTTTCTCATTTATTCTTATTTTTTCACATTTTTTCTCAGTTTTTCACAATTTTTCTCGTTTTGTCTCAATTTTTCACATTTTTTCTGTTTTTCTCATTTCTCTCATTTTTTTAATCAGTTTTTCTCAGTTTTTCTCATTTTTCCTCATTTTTTCTAATTTTTTCTCAGTTTTTCTCATTTTTTATCAGTTCTCCCTTTTGCTGAGTTTTTCTCAGTTTTTCTCATTTATTCTCATCTTTTACATTTTTTCTCAGTTTTTATCATTTTCTCTCATTTTTTATCAGTTTGTCTCATTTTCTCTCATTTTTCATCAGTTGTTGTCAGTTTTTGTCAGTTTTTAATAGCTTTTCTAATTTTTCCTCATTTTTCCTAATTTTTCTCAGTTTTTGTCATTTGTTTTTCTGTTTTTCTCAGTTTTTGTGTTCTTGTCCTTTGTTCTGTTTTGCTCATTTGTTTGCAGTTTTTCTCAGATGTTCTCATTTTCTCTGTTTTTCTCAATTTTTCTCATTTTGTCTAATTCCTTCACATTTTTTCTCAGTTTTTCAGTTCTTGTCCTTTGTTCTGTTTTGATCATTTGTTTGCAGTTTTTCTCAGATGTTCTCATTTTTTCTCAGGTTTTCTCATTTATTCTTATTTTTTCACATTTTTTCTCAGTTCTCAGTTTTTCACAATTTTTCTCGTTTTGTCTCAATTTTTCACATTTTTTCTGTTTTTCTCATTTCTCTCATTTTCTTAATCAGTTTTTCTCAGTTTTTCTCATTTTTCCTCATTTTTTCTAATTTTTTTCTCAGTTTTTCTCAGTTTTTCAAATTTTTTTCTTTTTTTTCCACATTTTTTCTCAGTTTTTATCATTTTCTCTCATTTTTTATCAGTTTGTCTCATTTTCTCTCATTTTTCATCAGTTGTTGTCAGTTTTTGTCAGTTTTTAATAGCTTTTCTAATTTTTCCTCATTTTTCCTAATTTTTCTCAGTATTTGTCATTTGTTTTTCTGTTTTTCTCAGTTTTTCTGTTCTTGTCCTTTGTTCTATTTTGCTCATTTGTTTGCAGTTTTTCTCAGATGTTCTCATTTTTTCTGTTTTTCTCAATTTTTCTCATTTTGTCTCATTTCTTCACATTTTTTCTCAGTTTTACAGTTTTTCGTAATTTTTCTCAGTTTTTTCTTGCTTTCAATTTTTCTTAGTTGTTTTCGTTGTTTTTCTCAGATTTCTCTGTTTTTCTCAGTTTTTCTCAGTTTTGCACAATTGTTTTTTTTCCAATTTTTCTGTTTTTCTCATTTGTTCCCAGTTTTTCTCATTGTTCACAGTTTTACTCATTTTTTCGCAGTTTTTCTCATTTTTTCTGATATTTTCACAGTTTTTCTTTCTTTTTCTTTGTTTTGATCATTGTTTCTCCTTTTGCTCAGTTTTTCTCATTTTCTCTCAATTTTTCTCATTTATTCCCAGTTTTTTCTTGTTTTTCAGTTTTTCTTAGATTCTTTCGTTCTTTTTCTCAATTTGTCGTTGTTTTTCTCAGATTTTTTCAGTTGTTCTCATTTGTAGTCCTCAGTTTTTCTCATTTGTTTTGCTCAGTTTTTCACATTTGTTTTTCTCAGTTTTTCACATTTGTTTTTCTCTGTTTTTCTCAGTTTTTCTCATTTGTTTTATCCAATTTTTCAGTTTTTCTCACTTGTTCCCAGTTTTTCTCATTTGCAGTTTTTCTCATTTGTTCGCAATTTTCTGATATTGTCGCAGTTTTACATGTTTTACATTTTTCCTGTTTTTCTCAGTTTTTCAGTTTTTCTCATTTTTTCTCTTTTTGTCTCATTTTTTCACATTTTTTTTCTCAGTTTTTCACATTTTTCTCAGTTTTTCACATTTTTCTCAGTTGTTCGCATTTTTTCTCATTTTTTCTCATATTTTTCTCATTTTTTCGCAATTTTTCTCTGTCTCATTTTTTCTCATTTGTTCTCATTTACTCTCTGTTTTTCCCATTTTTTCTCTGTTTTTCTCAGTTTTTTAATTTGTTTTTCTGTTTCTCAGTTTTCTGTTCTTTTCATTTGTCCTGTTTTGCTCATTTGTTTGCAGTTTTTCTCAAATGTTTCGCATTTTTTCTCATTTTTTCTCAGTTTTTCTCATTTATTCTTATTTTTTCACATTTTTTCTCAGTTCTCTGTTTTCTCAATTTTTCTCATTTTGTCTAATTCCTTCACATTTTTTTCTCAGTTTTTCAGTTCTTGTCCTTTGTTCTGTTTTGATCATTTATTTGCAGTTTTTCTCAGATGTTCTCATTTATTCTTATTTTTTCACATTTTTTCTCAGTTCTCAGTTTTTCACAATTTTTCTCTTTTGTCTCAATTTTTCACATTTTTTCTGTTTTTCTTCATCAGGTTTTCTCAGTTTTTCTCAATTTTTCTCAGTTTTCCACATTTGTTTTTTTCCAATTTTCTGTTTTTCTCATTTGTTCCCAGTTTTTCTCATTTGTTCGCAGTTTTTCTCATTTTTTCGCAGTTTTTCTCATTTTTATCTGATATTTTCACAGTTTTTCTTTCTTTTTCTTTGTTTTCCTCATTGTTTCTCCTTTTTGCTCATTTTTGTCTCTCAATTTTTCTCATTTATTCATAGTTTTTTCTTGTTTTCAGTTTTTCTTAGATTCTTTCGTTCTTTTTCTCAGTTTATCGTTGTTTTTCTCAGATTTTTTCAGTTTTTCTCATTTGTATTCCTCAGTTTTTCTCCTTTTTTTTGCTCAGTTTTTCACATTTGTTTTTCTCAGTTTTTCACATTTGTTTTTCTGTTTTTCTCAGTTTTTCTCATTTGTTTTATCCAATTTTTCAGTTTTTCTCACTTGTTCCCAGTTTTTCTCATTTTTCCTCATTTTTTCTCATTTTTTTCTCAGTTTTTCTCATTTTTTATCAGTTCTCCCTTTTGCTGAGTTTTTCTCAGTTTTTCTCATTTATTCTCATCTTTTACATTTTTCTCAGTTTTTCTCAGTTTTTCAAATTTTTTTCTTTTTTTTTCACATTTTTTCTCAGTTTTTATCATTTTCTCTCATTTTTTATGTTTGTCTCATTTCTCTCATTTTCATCAGTTGTTGTCAGTTTTTGTCAGTTTTTAATAGCTTTTCTAATTTTTCCTCATTTTTCCTAATTTTTCTCAGTTTTTGTCATTTGTTTTTCTGTTTTCTCAGTTTTTCTGTTCTTGTCCTTTGTTCTGTTTTGCTCATTTGTTTGCAGTTTTTCTCAGATGTTCTCATTTTTCTGTTTTTCTCAATTTTTCTCATTTTGTCTCATTTCTTCACATTTTTTCTCAGTTTGTCATTTTTTTGCAATTTTTCTCAGTTTTTTCTTGTTTTTCAATTTTTCTTAGTTGTTTTCGTTGTTTTTCTCAGATTTCTCTGTTTTCTCATTTTTCTCAGTTTTCCACATTTGTTTTTTTCCAATTTTTCTGTTTTTCTCATTTGTTCCCAGTTTTTCTCATTTGTTCGCAGTTTTTCTCATTTTTTCGCAGTTTTCTCATTTTTATCTGATATTTTCACAGTTTTTCTTTCTTTTTCTTTGTTTTCCTCATTGTTTCTCCTTTTGCTCAGTTTTTGTCATTTTCTCTCAATTTTTCTCATTTATTCATAGTTTTTTCTTGTTTTCAGTTTTTCTTAGATTCTTTCGTTCTTTTTCTCTGTTTATCGTTGTTTTTCTCAGATTTTTTCAGTTTTTCTCATTTGTATTCCTCAGTTTTTCTCCTTTTTTTTGCTCAGTTTTTCACATTTGTTTTTCTCAGTTTTTCACATTTGTTTTTCTGTTTTTCTCAGTTTTTCTCATTTGTTTTATCCATTTTTCAGTTTTCTCACTTGTTCCCAGTTCTTTTTCTCATTTTTCCTCATTTTTTCTCATTTTTTTCTCAGTTTTTCTCATTTTTTATCAGTTCTCCCTTTTGCTGAGTTTTTCACAGTTTTTCTCATTTATTCTCATCTTTACATTTTTTCTCAGTTTTTCTCAGTTTTTCAAATTTTTTTCTTTTTTTTCATATTTTTTCTCAGTTTTTATCATTTTCTCTCATTTTTTATCAGTTTGTCTCATTTTCTCTCATTTTTCATCAGGTTGTTGTCAGTTTTTGTCAGTTTTTAAAAGCTTTTCAAATTTTTCCTCATTTTTCCTAATTTTTCTCAGTTTTTGTCATTTGTTTTTCTGTTTTTCTCAGTTTTTCTGTTCTTGTCCTTTGTTCTGTTTTGTCTCATTTCTTCACATTTTTTCTCAGTTTTTCAGTTTTTCGTAATTTTTCTCAGTTTTTTCTTGCTTTCAAATTTTCTTAGTTGTTTTTGTTGTTTTTCTCAGATTTCTCTGTTTTTCTCAGTTTTTTTCAGTTTTGCACAATTGTTTTTTTCCAATTTTTCTGTTTTTCTCATTTGTTCGCAGTTTTTTCTAATTTTTTCGAAGTTTTTCTCATTTTTTCTGATATTTTCACAGTTTTTCTTTCTTTTTCTTTGTTTTCCTCATTGTTTCTCCTTTTGCTCAGTTTTTCTCATTTTCTCTCAATTTTTCTCATTTATTCCAGTTTTTTCTTGTTTTTTCAGTTTTTCTTAGATTCTTTCGTTCTTTTTCTCAGTTTGTCGTTGTTTTTCTCAGATTTTTTCAGTTTTTCTCATTTGTATTCCTCAGTTTTTCTCATTTGTTTTGCTCAGTTTTTCACATTTGTTTTTCTCAGTTTTTCACATTTGTTTTTCTCTGTTTTTCTCAGATTTTCTCATTTGTTTTATCCAATTTTTCAGTTTTTCTCACTTGTTCCAGTTTTTCTCATTTGTTCGCAATTTTTCTGATATTTTCGCAGTTTTACATGTTTTCCATTTTTCCTCAGTTTTCTCAGTTTTTCAGTTTTTCTCATTTTTTCTCTTTTTGTCTCATTTTTTCACATTTTGTTCTCAGTTTTTCACATTTTTCTCAGTTTTTCACATTTTTCTCATTTTTTCGCATTTTTTCTCATTTTTTCTCATTTTTTTTCTCAGTTTTTCGCAATTTTTCACTTTTTGTCTTATTTTTTGACCTTTTTTTTCTCAGTTTTTTACATTTTTCTCATTTTTTCGCAATTGTTCTCTCTTTGTCTCATTTTTTCTCATTTTTTCTCATTTACTCTCTGTTTTTCCAATTTTTTCTCTGTTTTTCTCATTTGATTTTCTGTTTCTCAGTTTTTCTGTTCTTTTCATTTGTCCTGTTTTGCTCATTTGTTTGCAGTTTTTCTCAAATGTTCTCATTTTTTCTCCGTTTTTCTCAGTTTTTCTCATTTATTCTTATTTTTTCACATTTTTGCTCAGTTCTCTGTTTTTCACAATTTTTCTCAATTTGTCTCATTTTTTCACATTTTTTTCTCAGTTTTTCTCATTTCTCTCATTTTTTTTTATCAGTTTTCTCACTTTTTCTCATTTTTCCTCATTTTTTCTAATTTTTTTCTCAGTTTTTCTCATTTTTTATCAGATCTCCCTTTTGCTGAGTTTTTCTCAGATTTTCTCTTTTATTCTCATCTTTTACATTTTTTCTCAGTTTTTCTCAGTTTTTCAATTTTTTTTCTTTTTTTTCACATTTTTTCTCAGTTTTTATCATTTTCTCTCATTTTTTATCAGTTTGTCTCATTTTCTCTCATTTTTCATCAGTTGTTGTCAGTTTTTGTCAGTTTTTAATAGCTTTTCTAATTTTTCCTCATTTTTCCTAATTTTTCTCAGTTTTTGTCATTTGTTTTTCTGTTTTTCTCAGTTTTTCTGTTCTTGTCCTTTGTTCTGTTTTGCTCATTTGTTTGCAGTTTTTCTCAGATGTTCTCATTTTTTCTGTTTTTCTCAATTTTTCTCATTTTGTCTCATTTCTTCACATTTTTTCTCAGTTTTTCATTTTTTCGCAATTTTTCTCAGTTTTTTCTTGTTTTTCAATTTTTCTTAGTTGTTTTCGTTGTTTTTCTCAGATTTCTCTGTTTTTCTCAATTTTTCTCAGTTTTCCACATTTGTTTTTTTCCAATTTTTCTGTTTTTCTCATTTGTTCCCAGTTTTTCTCATTTGTTCTCAGTTTTTCTCAGTTTTTCAAATTTGTTTCTTTTTTTTCACAATTTTTCTCAGTTTTTATCATTTTCTCTCATTTTTTATCAGTTTGTCTCATTTTCTCTCATTTTTCATCAGTTGTTGTCAGTTTTTGTCAGTTTTTAATAGCTTTTCTAATTTTTCCTCATTTTTCCAAATTTTTCTCAGTTTTTGTCATTTGTTTTTCTGTTTTTCTCAGTTTTTCTCACTTTGTCTCATTTTTTCACATTTTTTTCAGTTTTTCTAATTTCTCTCATTTTTTTTCAGTTTTCTCACTTTCTCATTTTTCCTCCTTTTTTCCAATTTTTTTCATTTCTCACTTTTGCTGAGTTTTTCTCAATTTTTCTCATTTTTTTCATTTTTTTTCCCACATTGTTTCTCAGTTTTCATCATTTTCTCATTTTTTATCAGTGTTTCTCTTTTTGTCTCATTTTTCATAAGTTTTTCTCAGTTTTTCTAATTTTTCCTCATTTTTTCTAATTTTTCTCAGTTTTTGTCATTTGTTTTTCTGTTTTTCTCAGTTTTTGTGTTCTTGTCCTTTGTTTTGTTTTGCTCATTTGTTTGCAGTTTTTCTCAGATGTTCTCATTTTTTTCTGTTTTTCTCAATTTTCCTCATTTTGTCTAATTTCTTCAAATTTTTTCTCAGTTTTTCAGTTCTTGTCCTTTGTTCTGTTTTGCTCATTTGTTTGCAGTTTTTATCAGATGTTCTCATTTTTTCTCAGGTTTTCTCATTTCTTATTTTTCCACATTTTTTCTCAGTTCTCAGTTTTTCACAATTTTTCTCGTTTTGTCTCAATTTTTCACATTTTTTCTGTTTTTCTCATTTCTCTCATTTTTTTCTCAGTTTTTCTCAGTTTTTCTCATTTTTCAATTTTTCGAATTTTTTTCTCAGTTTTTCTCATTTATTCTCATCTTTTAAATTTTTTCTCAGTTTTTCTCAGTTTTTCAAATTTGTTTCTTTTTTTTCACATTTTTTCTTAGTTTTTATCATTTTCTCTCATTTTTTATCAGTTTGTCTCATTTTCTCTCATTTTTCAACAGTTGTTATCAGTTTTGTCAGTTTATAATAGCTTTTCTAATTTTTCCTCATTTTTCCTCATTTTTCTCAGTTTTTGTCATTTGTTTTTCTGTTTTTCTCAGTTTTTCTGTTCTTGTCCTTTGTTCTGTTTTGCTCATTTGTTTGCAGTTTTTCTCAGATGTTCTCATTTCTGTTTTTCTCAATTTTTCTCATTTTGTCTCATTTCTTCACATTTTTTCTCAGTTTTTCGTAGTTTTTCTCAGTTTTTTCTTGCTTTCAATTTTTCTTAGTTGTTTTCATTGTTTTTCTCAGATTTCTCTGTTTTTCTCATTTGTTCCCAGTTTTTCTCATTTGTTCGCAGTTTTTCTCATTTTTTCGCAGTTTTTCTCATTTTTTCTGATATTTTCACAGTTTTTCTTTCTTTTTCTTTGTTTTCCTCATTTTTTCTCCTTTTGCTCATTTTTTCTCATTTTCTCTCAATTTTTCTCATTTATTCTTAGTTTTTTCTTGTTTTTCAGTTTTTCTTAGATTCTTTCGTTCTTTTTCTCAGTTTGTCGTTGTTTGTCTCAGATTTTTTCCGTTTTTCTCATTTGTATTCCTCAGTTTTTCTCATTTGTTTTGCTCAGTTTTTCACATTTGTTTTTCTCAGTTTTTCACATTTTTCTCAGTTTTTCTCATTTTTTCTCATTTCTTCTCATTTTTTTCTCAGTTTTTCGCAATTTTTCTCTTTTTGTCTTATTTTTTGACATTTTTTCTCAGTTTTTTACATTTTTCTCAGTTTTTCGCAATTTTTCTCTCTGTCTCATTATTTCTCATTTTTTCTTATTTACTCTCTGTTTTTCCCATTTTTTCTCTGTTTTTCTCAGTTTTTTTCATTTGTTTTTCTGTTTCTCTCAGTTTTTCTGTTCTTTTCATTTGTTCTGTTTTGCTCATTTGTTTGCAGTTTTTCTCAAATGTTCTCATTTTTTCTCAGTTTTTCTCATTTATTCTTATTTGTTCACATTTTTTCTCAGTTCTCTGTTTTTCACAATTTTTCTCAATTTGTCTCATTTTTTCACATTTTTTGCTCAGTTTTTCTCATTTCTCTCATTTTTTCTATCAGTTTTCTCACTTTTTCTCATTTTTCCTCCTTTTTTCTAATTTTTTTCTTATTTTTTCTCATTTTTTATCAGTTCTCACTTTTGCTGAGTTTTTCTCAATTTTTCTCATTTTTTTCATTTTGTTTCCACATTTTTTCTCAGTTTTTCTCAGTTTTTCAAATTTGTTTCTTTTTTTCACATTTTTTCTCAGTTTTTATCATTTTCTCTCATTTTTTATCAGTTTGTCTCATTTTCTCTCATTTTTCATCAGATGTCAGTTTTTGTCAGTTTTTAATAGCTTTTCTAATTTTTCCTCATTTTTCCTAATTTTTCTCAGTTTTTGTCATTTGTTTTTCTGTTTTTCTCAGTTTTTCTGTTCTTGTCCTTTGTTCTGTTTTGGTCATTTGTTTGCAGTTTTTCGCAGATGTTCTCATTTTTTCTGTTTTTCTCAATTTTTCTCATTTTGTCTCATTTCTTCACATTTTTTCTGTTTTTCAGTTCGTAATTTTTCTCAGTTTTTTCTTGCTTTCAATTTTTCTTAGTTGTTTTCATTGTTTTTCTCAGATTGCTCTGTTTTTCTCAGTTTTTCTCAGTTTTCCACATTTGTTTTTTTCCAATTTTTCTGTTTTTCTCATTTGTTCACAGTTTTTCTCATTTGTTCGCATTTTTTCTCATTTTTTCGCAGTTTTTCTCATTTTTTCTGATATTTTCACAGTTTTTCTTTCTTTTTCTTTGTTTTCCTCATTGTTTCTCCTTTTGCTCAGTTTTTCTCATTTTCTCTCAATTTTTCTCATTTATTCCCAGTTTTTTCTTGTTTTTCAGTTTTTCTTAGATTCTTTCGTTCTTTTTCTCAGTTTGTCGTTGTTTTTCTCAGATTTTTTCCGTTTTTCTCATTTGTATTCCTCAGTTTTTCTCATTTGTTTTGCTCAGTTTTTCACATTTGTTTTTCTCAGTTTTTCACATTTTTCTCAGTTTTTCGCAATTTTTCTCTCTGTCTCATTTCTTCTAATTTTTTCTCATTTACTCTCTGTTTTTCCCATTTTTTCTGTTTTTCTCAGTTTTTCTCATTTGTTTTTCTCAGTTTTTCCCATTTGTTTTTCTCTGTTTTTCTCAGTTTTTCTCATTTGTTTTATCCAATTTTTCAGTTTTTCTCACTTGTTCCCAGTTTTTCTCATTTGTTCGCAATTTTTCTGATATTTTCGCAGTTATACATTTTTTACATTTTTCCTCAGTTTTTCTCAGTTTTTCTCATTTTTTCTCTTTTTGTCTCATTTTTTCACATTTTTTTCTCAGTTTTTCACATTTTTCTCAGTTTTTCACATTTTTTCTCATTTTTTCGCAATTTTTCTCTTTTTGTCTTATTTTTTGACATTTTTTTCTCAGTTTTTTACATTTTTCTCAGTTTTTCGCAATTTTTCTCTTTGTCTCATTATTTCTCATTTTTTCTTATTTACTCTCTGTTTTTCCCATTTTTTCTCTGTTTTTCTCAGTTTTTTTCATTTGTTTTTCTGTTTCTCTCAGTTTTTCTGTTCTTTTCATTTGTTCTGTTTTGCTCATTTGTTTGCAGTTTTTCTCAAATGTTCTCATTTTTTCTCAGTTTTTCTCAGTTTTTCTCATTTATTCTTATTTGTTCACATTTTTTCTCAGTTCTCTGTTTTTCACAATTTTTCTCAATTTGTCTCATTTTTTCACATTTTTTTCTCAGTTTTTCTCATTTCTCTCATTTTTTCTATCAGTTTTCTCACTTTTTCTCATTTTTCCTCCCTTTTTCTAATTTTTTTCTCATTTTTTCTCATTTTTTATCAGTTCTCACTTTTGCTGAGTTTTTCTCAATTTTTCTCATTTTTTTCATTTTGTGTCCACGTTTTTTCTCAGTTTTTCTCAGTTTTTCAAATTTGTTTCTTTTTTTTCACATTTTTTCTCAGTTTTTATCATTTTCTCTCATTTTTTATCAGTTTGTCTCATTTTCTCTCATTTTTCATCAGTTGTTATCAGTTTTTGTCAGTTTTTAATAGCTTTTCTAATTTTTCCTAATTTTTCCAAATTTTTCTCAGCTTTTGTCATTTGTTTTTCTGTTTTTCTCAGTTTTTCTGTTCTTGTCCTTTGTTCTGTTTTGGTCATTTGTTTGCAGTTTTTCTCAGATGTTCTAATTTTTTCTGTTTTTCTCAATTTTTCTCATTTTGTCTCATTTCTTCACATTTTTTCTCAGTTTTTCAGTTTTTCGTAATTTTTCTCAGTTTTTTCTTCTTGCAATTTTTCTTATTGTTTTCATTGTTTTTCTCAGAATTCTCTGTTTCTCAGTTTTCTCAGTTTTCACATTTGTTTTCATGTTTTCTCAGTTTTTCTCAGTTTTTCAGTTCTCAATTTGTATTTTTTTTTCCATTTTTCAGTTTTTCTCATTTGTTCCCAGTTTTTCTCATTTGTTCGCAGTTTTTCTCATTTTTTCGCAGTTTTTCTCATTTTTTCTGATATTTTCACAGTTTTTCTTTCTGTTTCTTTGTTTTCCTCATTGTTTCTCCTTTTGCTCAGTTTTTCTCATTTTCTCTCAATTTTTCTCATTTATTCCCAGTTTTTTCTTGTTTTTCAGTTTTTCTTAGATTCTTTTGTTCTTTTTCTCAGTTTGTCGTTGTTTTTTCAGATTTTTTCAGTTTTTCTCCTTTGTATTCCTCAGTTTTTCTCATTTGTTTTGCTCAGTTTTTCACATTTGTTTTTCTCAGTTTTTCACATTTGTTTCTCTCTGTTTTTCTCAGTTTTTCTCATTTGTTTGATCCAATTTTTCAGTTTTTCTCACTTGTTCCCAGTTTTTCTCATTTGTTCGCAATTTTTCTGATATTTTCACAATTTTACATTTTTTACATTTTTCCTCAGTTTTTCTCATTTTTTGTCAGTTTTTCTCATTTTTTTCTTTTTGTCTCATTTTTTCACATTTTTTTCTCAGTTTTTCACATTTTTCTCAGTTTTTCGCATTTTTTCTCATTTTTTTCTCAGTTTTCGCAATTTTTCTCTTTTTGTCTTATTTTTTGACATTTTTTTCTCAGTTTTTTACATTTTTCTCAGTTTTTCGCAATTTTTCTCTCTTTGTCTCATTATTTCTCATTTTTTCTTATTTACTCTCTCTTTTTCCCATTTTTTCTCTGTTTTTCTCAGTTTTTTTTCATTTGTTTTTCTGTTTCTCTCAGTTTTTCTTTTCTTTTCATTTGTCCTGTTTTGCTCATTTGTTTGCAGTTTTTCTCAAATGTTCTCATTTTTTCTCAGTTTTTCTCATTTTTTCTCATTTATTCTTATTTGTTCATATTTTTTCTCAGTTCTGTGTTTTTCACACTTTTTCTCAATTTGTCTCATTTTTTCACATTTTTTTCTCAGTTTTTCTCATTTCTCTCATTTTTTCTATCAGTTTTCTCACTTTTTCTCATTTTTCCTCCTTTTTTCTAATTTTTTCTCATTTTTTCTCATTTTTTATCAGTTCTTACTTTTGCTGAGTTTTTCTCAATTTTTCTCATTTTTTTCATTTTTTTTCCACATTTCTTCTCAGTTTTTCTCAGTTTTTCAAATTTGTTTCTTTTTTTTCACATTTTTTCTCAGTTTTTATCATTTTCTCTCATTTTTTATCAGTTTGTCTCATTTTCTCTCATTTTTCATCAGTTGTTATCAGTTTTTGTCAGTTTTTAATAGCTTTTCTAATTTTTCCTCATTTTTCCTAATTTTTCTCAGCTTTTTTCATTTGTTTTTCTGTTTTTCTCAGTTTTTCTGTTCTTGTCCTTTGTTCTGTTTTGGTCATTTGTTTGCAGTTTTTCTCAGATGTTCTCATTTTTTCTCAGGTTTTCTCATTTCTTATTTGTTCATATTTTTTCTCAGTTCTGTGTTTTTCACAATTTTTCTCAATTTGTCTCATTTGTTCACATTTTTTTCTCAGTTTTTCTAAATTCTCTCATTTTTTATCAGTTTTCTCACTTTTTCTCATTTTTCCTCCTTTTTTCTAATTTTTTTCTCATTTTTTCTCATTTTTTATCAGTTCTCACTTTTGCTGAGTTTTTCTCAATTTTTCTCATTTTTTTCATTTTTTTCCACATTTTTTCTCAGTTTTTCTCAGTTTTTCTCATTTATTCTCATCTTTTACATTTCTTCTCAGTTTTTCTCAGTTTTTCAAATTTGTTTCTTTTTTTTCACATTTTTTCTCAGTTTTTATCATTTTCTCTCATTTTTTATCAGTTTGTCTCATTTTCTCTCATTTTTCATCAGTTGTTATCAGTTTTTGTCAGTTTTTAATAGCTTTTCTAATTTTTCCTCATTTTTCCTAATTTTTCTCAGCTTTTTTCATTTGTTTTTCTGTTTTTCTCAGTTTTTCTGTTCTTGTCCTTTGTTCTGTTTTGGTCATTTGTTTGCAGTTTTTCTCAGATGTTCTAATTTTTTCTGTTTTTCTCAATTTTTCTCATTTTGTCTCATTTCTTCACATTTTTTCTCAGTTTTTCAGTTTTTCGTAATTTTTCTCAGTTTTTTCTTGCTTTCAATTTTTCTTAGTTGTTTTCATTGTTTTTCTCAGATTTCTCTGTTTTTCTCAGTTTTTCTCAGTTTTCCACATTTGTTTTTTTCCAATTTTTCTGTTTTTCTCATTTGTTCCCAGTTTTTCTCATTTGTTCGCAGTTTTTCTCATTTTTTCGCAGTTTTTCTCATTTTTTCTGATATTTTCACAGTTTTTCTTTCTTTTTCTTTGTTTTCCTCATTGTTTCTCCTTTTGCTCAGTTTTTCTAATTTTCTCTCAATTTTTCTCATTTATTCCCAGTTTTTTCTTGTTTTACAGTTTTTCTTAGATTCTTTCGTTCTTTTTCTCAGTTTGTCGTTGTTTTTTCAGATTTTTTCAGTTTTTCT
The DNA here is from genome assembly GCF_044704955.1 of Pristiophorus japonicus. Classification (NCBI taxonomy): domain Eukaryota; kingdom Metazoa; phylum Chordata; class Chondrichthyes; family Pristiophoridae; genus Pristiophorus; species Pristiophorus japonicus. The sequence goes on along the minus strand of NW_027254801.1, from coordinate 127,876 downwards.
CCTTTGTATTCCTCAGTTTTTCTCATTTGTTTTGCTCAGTTTTTCACATTTGTTTTTCTCTGTTTTTCTCAGTTTTTCTCATTTGTTTGATCCAATTTTTCAGTTTTTCTCACTTGATCCCAGTTTTTCTCATTTGTTCGCAATTTTTCTGATATTTTCACAATTTTACATTTTTTACATTTTTCCTCAGTTTTTCTCATTTTTTGTCAGTTTTTCTCATTTTTTCTCTTTTTGTCTCATTTTTTCACATTTTTTTCTCAGTTTTTCACATTTTTCTCAGTTTTTCGCATTTTTTCTCATTTTTTTCTCAGTTTTTCGCAATTTTTCTCTTTTTGTCTTATTTTTTGACATTTTTTTCTCAGTTTTTTACATTTTTCTCAGTTTTTTGCAATTTTTCTCTCTTTGTCTCATTATTTCTCATTTTTTCTTATTTACTCTCTGTTTTTCCCATTTTTTCTCTGTTTTTCTCAGTTTTTTTCATTTGTTTTCCTGTTTCTCAGTTTTTCTGTTCTTTTCATTTGTTCTGTTTTGCTCATTTGTTTGCAGTTTTTCTCAAATGTTCTCATTTTTTCTCAGTTTTTCTCAGTTTTTCTCATTTATTCTTATTTGTTCACATTTTTTCTCAGTTCTCTGTTTTTCACAATTTTTCTCAATTTGTCTCATTTTTTCACATTTTTTTCTCAGTTTTTCTCATTTCTCTCATTTTTTTTAATCAGTTTTCTCACTTTTTCTCATTTTTCCTCCTTTTTTCTAATTTTTATCTCATTTTTTCTCATTTTTTTATCAGTTCTCACTTTTGCTGAGTTTTTCTCAATTTTTCTCATTTTTTTCATTTTTTTTCCACATTTTTTCTCAGTTTTTCTCAGTTTTTCAAATTTGTTTCTTTTTTTTCACATTTTTTCTTAGTTTTTATCATTTTCTCTCATTTTTTTATCAGTTTGTCTCATTTTCTCTCATTTTTCATCAGTTGTTATCAGTTTTTGTCAGTTTTTAATAGCTTTTCTAATTTTTCCTCATTTTTTCTAATTTTTCTCAGTTTTTGTCATTTGTTTTTCTGTTTTTCTCAGTTTTTGTGTTCTTGTCCTTTGTTTTGTTTTGCTCATTATTTTGCAGTTTTTCCTCAGATGTTCTCATTTTTTTCAGTTTTTCTCAATTTTCCTCATTTTGTCTAATTTCTTCAATTTTTTTCTCAGTTTTTCAGTTCTTGTCCTTTGTTCTGTTTTGCTCATTTGTTTGCACTTTTTCTCAGATGTTCTCATTTATTCTCAGGTTTTCTCATTGCTTATTTTTTCACATTTTTTCTCAGTTCTCAGTTTTTCACAATTTTTCTCGTTTTGTCTCAATTTTTCACATTTTTTCTGTTTTTCTCATTTCTCACATTTTTTTTATCAGTGTTTCTCAGTTTTTCTCATTTTTCCTCATTTTTTCTAATTTTTTTCTCAGTTTTTCTCATTTTTTATCAGTTCTCCCTTTTGCTGAGTTTTTCTCAGTTTTTCTCATTTATTCTCATCTTTTACATTTTTTCTCAGTTTTTCTCACTTTTTCAAATGTTTTTCTTTTTTTTTCACATTTTTTCTCAGTTTTTATCATTTTCTCTCATTTTTCATCAGTTTGTCTCATTTTCTCTCATTTTTCATCAGATGTCAGTTTTTGTCAGTTTTTAATAGCTTTTCTAATTTTTCCTCATTTTTCCTAATTTTTCTCAGTTTTTGTCATTTGTTTTTCTGTTTTTCTCAGTTTTTCTGTTCTTGTCCTTTGTTCTGTTTTGCTCATTTGTTTGCAGTTTTTCTCAGATGTTCTCATTTGTTCTGTTTTTCTCAATTTTTCTCATTTTGTCTCATTTCTTCACATTTTTTCTCAGTTTTTCGTAGTTTTTCTCAGTTTTTTCTTGCTTTCAATTTTTCTTAGTTGTTTTCATTGTTTTTCTCAGATTTCTCTGTTTTTCTCAGTTTTTCTCAGTTTTCCACATTTGTTTTTTTCCAATTTTTCTGTTTTTCTCATTTGTTCCCAGTTTTTCTCATTTGTTCGCAGTTTTTCTCATTTTTTCGCAGTTTTTCTCATTTTTTCTGATATTTTCACAGTTTTTCTTTCTTTTTCTTTGTTTTCCTCATTGTTTCTCCTTTAGCTCAGTTTTTCTCATTTTCTCTCAATTTTTCTCATTTATTCCCAGTTTTTTCTTGTTTTTCAGTTTTTCTTAGATTCTTTCGTTCTTTTTCTCAGTTTGTCGTTGTTTTTTCAGATTTTTTCAGTTTTTCTCATTTGTATTCCTCAGTTTTTCTCATTTGTTTTGCTCAGTTTTTCACGTTTGTTTTTCTCAGTTTTTCACATTGTTTTTCTCTGTTTTTCTCAGTTTTTCTCATTTGTTTAATCGAATTTTTCAGTTTTTCTCACTTGTTCCCAGTTTTTCTCATTTGTTCGCAATTTTTCTGATATTTTCGCAGTTTTACATTTTTTACATTTTTCCTCAGTTTTTCGCAGTTTTTCTCAGATGTTCTCATTTTTTCTGTTTTTCTCAATTTTTCTCATTTTGTCTCATTTCTTCACATTTTTTCTCAGTTTTTCAGTTTTTCGTAATTTTTCTCAGTTTTTTCTTGCTTTCAATTTTTCTTAGTTGTTTTCGTTGTTTTTCTCAGATTTCTCTGTTTTTCTCAGTTTTTTTCAGTTTTGCACAATTGTTTTTTTCCAATTTTTCTGTTTTTCTCATTTGTTCCCAGTTTTTCTCATTGTTCACAGTTTTTCTCATTTTTTCGCAGTTTTTCTCATTTTTTCTGATAGTTTCACAGTTTTTCTTTCTTTTTCTTTGTTTTCCTCATTGTTTCTCCTTTTGCTCAGTTTTTCTCATTTTCTCTCAATTTTTCTCATTTATTCCCAGTTTTTTCTTGTTTTTCAGTTTTTCTTAGATTCTTTCGTTCTTTTTCTCAATTTGTCGTTGTTTTTCTCAGATTTTTTCGGTTTTTCTCATTTGTATTCCTCAGTTTTTCTCATTTGTTTTGCTCAGTTTTTCACATTTGTTTTTCTCAGTTTTTCACATTTGTTTTTCTCTGTTTTTCTCAGTTTTTCTCATTTGTTTTATCCAATTTTTCAGTTTTTCTCACTTGTTCCCAGTTTTTCTCATTTGTTCGCAATTTTTCTGATATTTTCGCAGTTTTACGTGTTTTACATTTTTCCTCCGTTTTTCTCAGTTTTTGTCAGTTTTTCTCATTTTTTCTCTTTTTGTCTCATTTTTTCACATTTTTTTCTCAGTTTTTCACATTTTTGTCAGTTTTTCGCATTTTTTCTCATTTTTTTCTCAGTTTTTCGCAATTTTTCACTTTTTGTCTTATTTTTTGACATTTTTCTCATTTTTTCGCAATTTTTCTCTGTCTCATTTTTTCTCATTTTTTCTCATTTACTCTCTGTTTTTCCCATTTTTTCTCAGTTTTTCTCAGTTTTTCTCATTTGATTTTCTGTTTCTCTCAGTTTTTCTGTTCTTTTCATTTGTCCTGTTTTGCTCATTTGTTTGCAGTTTTTCTCAAATGTTCTCATTTTTTCTCATTTTTTCTCAGTTTTTCTCATTTACTCTTATTTTTTCACATTTTTTCTCAGTTCTCTGTTTTTCACAATTTTTCTCAATTTGTCTCATTTTTTCACATTTTTTTCTCAGTTTTTCTCATTTCTCTCATTTTTTTTTTAATCATTTTTCTCACTTTTTCTCATTTTTCCTCCTTTTTTCTAATTTTTTTCTAAGTTTTTCTCATTTTTTATCAGTTTTTCTCAGTTTTTCTAATTTTTCCTCATTTTTTCTAATTTTTCTCAGTTTTTGTCATTTGTTTTTCTGTTTTTCTCAGTTTTTGTGTTCTTGTCCTTTGTTCTGTTTTGCTCATTTGTTTGCAGTTTTTCTCAGATGTTCTCATTTTTTCTCAGGTTTTCTCATTTATTCTTATTTTTTCACATTTTTTCTCAGTTCTCAGTTCTTCACAATTTTTCTCGTTTTGTCTCAATTTTTCAAATTTTTTCTGTTTTTCTCATTTCTCTCATTTTTTTAATCAGTTTTTCTCAGTTTTTCTCATTTTCCCTCATTTTTTCTAATTTTTTTCTCAGTTTTTCTCATTTTTTATCAGTTCTCCCTTTTGCTGAGTTTTTCTCAGTTTTTCTCATTTATTCTCATCTTTTACATTTTTTCTCAGTTTTTCTCAGTTTTTCAATTTTTTTTTTTTTCACATTTTTTCTCAGTTTTTATCATTTTCTCTCATTTTTATCAGTTTGTCTCATTTTCTCTCATTTTTCATCAGTTGTTGTCAGTTTTTGTCAGTTTTTAATAGCTTTTCTAATTTTTCCTCATTTTTCCTAATTTTTCTCAGTTTTTGTCATTTCTTTTTCTGTTTTTCTCAGTTTTTCAGTTCTTGTCCTTTGTTCTATTTTGCTCATTTGTTTGCAGTTTTTCTCAGATGTTCTCATTTTTTCTGTTTTTCTCACTTTTTCTCATTTTGTCTCATTTCTTCACATTTTTTCTCAGTTTTTCAGTTTTTCGTAATTTTTCTCAGTTTTTTCTTGCTTTCAATTTTTCTTAGTTGTTTTCGTTGTTTTTCTCAGATTTCTCTGTTTTTCTCAGTTTTTTTCAGTTTTGCACAATTGTTTTTTTTTAACAATTTTTCTGTTTTTCTCATTTGTTCCCAGTTTTTCTCATTGTTCACAGTTTTTCTCATTTTTTCGCAGTTTTTCTCATTTTTTCTGATATTTTCACAGTTTTTCTTTCTTTTTCTTTGTTTTCCTCATTGTTTCTCCTTTTGCTCAGTTTTTCTCATTTTCTCTCAATTTTTCTCATTTATTCCCAGTTTTTTTCTTGTTTTTCAGTTTTTCTTAGATTCTTTCGTTCTTTTTCTCAATTTGTCGTTGTTTTTCTCAGATTTTTTCAGTTTTTCTCATTTGTATTCCTCAGTTTTTCTCATTTGTTTTGCTCAGTTTTTCACATTTGTTTTTCTCAGTTTTTCACATTTGTTTTTCTCTGTTTTTCTCAGTTTTTCTCATTTGTTTTATCCAATTTTTCAGTTTTTCTCACTTGTTCCCAGTTTTTCTCATTTGTTCGCAATTTTTCTGATATTGTCGCAGTTTTACGTGTTTTACATTTTTCCTCCGTTTTTCTCAGTTTTTGTCAGTTTTTCTCATTTTTTCTCTTTTTGTCTCATTTTTTCACATTTTTTTCTCAGTCTTTCACATTTTTCTCATTTTTTCTCATTTTTTTCTCAGTTCTTCGCAATTTTTCACTTTTTGTCTTATTTTTTGACATTTTCTTCTCAGTTGTTTTACATTTTTCTCATTTTTTCGCAATTTGTTTCTCTTTGTCTCATTTTTTCTCATTTTTTCTCATTTACTCTCTGTTTTTCCCATTTTTTCTCAGTTTTTCTCAGTTTTTCTCATTTGATTTTCTGTTTCTCTCAGTTTTTCTGTTCTTTTCATTTGTCCTGTTTTGCTCATTTGTTTGCAGTTTTTCTCAAATGTTCTCATTTTTTCTCAGTTTTTCTCAGTTTTTCTCATTTATTCTTATTTTTTCACATTTTTTCTCAGTTCTCTGTTTTTCACAATTTTTCTCAATTTGTCTCATATTTTCACATTTTTTTCTCAGTTTTTCTCATTTTTCCTCCTTTTTTCTAATTTTTTTCTAATTTTTTCTCATTTTTTATCAGTTTTCATCAGTCTTTCTCAGTTTTTCTAATTTTTCCTCATTTTTTCTAATTTTTCTCAGTTTCTGTCATTTGTTTTTCTGTTTTTCTCAGTTTTTGTGTTCTTGTCCTTTGTTCTGTTTTGCTCATTTGTTTGCAGTTTTTCTCAGATGTTCTCATTTTTTTCTGTTTTTCTCAATTTTTCTCATTTTGTCTAATTTCGTCACATTTTTTCTCAGTTTTTCAGTTCTTGTCCTTTGTTCTGTTTTGATCATTTGTTTGCAGTTTTTCTCAAATGTTCTCATTTTTTCTCAGTTTTTCTCAGTTTTTCTCATTTATTCTTATTTTTTCACATTTTTTCTCAGTTCTCTGTTTTTCACAATTTTTCTCAATTTGTCTCATTTTTTCACATTTTTTTCTCAGTTTTTCTCATTTCTCTCATTTTTTTTATCAGTTTTCTCACTTTTTCTGATTTTTCCTCCTTTTTTCTAATTTTTTTCTAAGTTTTTCTCATTTGTTATCAGTTTTTATCTGTTTTTCTCAGTTTTTCTAATTTTTCCTCATTTTTTCTAATTTTTCTCAGTTTTTGTCATTTGTTTTTCTGTTTTTCTCAGTTTTTGTGTTCTTGTCCTTTGTTCTGTTTTGCTCATTTGTTTGCAGTTTTTCTCAGATGTTCTCATTTTTTTCTGTTTTTCTCAATTTTTCTCATTTTGTCTAATTTCTTCACATTTTTTCTCAGTTTTTCAGTTCTTGTCCTTTGTTCTGTTTTGATCATTTGTTTGCAGTTTTTCTCAGATGTTCTCATTTTTTCTCAGGTTTTCTCATTTATTCTTATTTTTTCACATTTTTTCTCAGATCTCAGTTTTTCACATTTTTTCTCTGTTCTCAGTTTTTCACAATTTTTCTCGTTTTGTCTCAATTTTTCACATTTGTGCTGTTTTTCTCATTTCTCTCATTTTTTTAATCAGTTTTTCTCAGTTTTTCTCATTTTTCCTCATTTTTTCTAATTTTTTTCGCAGTTTTTCTCATTTTTTATCAGTTCTCCCTTTTGCTGAGTTTTTCTCAGTTTTTCTCATTTATTCTCATCTTTTACATTTTTTCTCAGTTTTTCTCAGTTTTTCAAATTTTTTTCTTTTTTTTTCACATTTTTTCTCAGTTTTTATCATTTTCTCTCATTTTTTATCAGTTTGTCTCATTTTCTCTCATTTTTCATCAGTTGTTGTCAGTTTTTGTCAGTTTTTAATAGCTTTTCTAATTTTTCCTCATTTTTCCTAATTTTTCTCAGTTTTTGTCATTTCTTTTTCTGTTTTTCTCAGTTTTTCTGTTCTTGTCCTTTGTTCTATTTTGCTCATTTGTTTGCAGTTTTTCTCAGATGTTCTCATTTTTTCTGTTTTTCTCAATTTTTCTCATTTTGTCTCATTTCTTCACATTTTTTCTCAGTTTGTCATTTTTTCGCAATTTTTCTCAGTTTTTTCTTGTTTTTCAATTTTTCTTAGTTGTTTTCGTTGTTTTTCTCAGATTTCTCTGTTTTTGTCAATTTTTCTCAGTTTTCCACATTTGTTTTTTTCCAATTTTTCTGTTTTTCTCATTTGTTCCCAGTTTTTCTCATTTGTTCGCAGTTTTTCTCATTTTTTCGCAGTTTTTCTCATTTTTATCTGATATTTTCACAGTTTTTCTTTCTTTTTCTTTGTTTTCCTCATTGTTTCTCCTTTTGCTCAGTTTTTGTCATTTTCTCTCAATTTTTCTCATTTATTCCCAGTTTTTTCTTGTTTTCAGTTTTTCTTAGATTCTTTCGTTCTTTTTCTCAGTTTATCGTTGTTTTTCTCAGATTTTTTCAGTTTTTCTCAGTTGTTCTCCTTTTTTTTGCTCAGTTTTTCACATTTGTTTTTCTCAGTTTTTCACATTTGTTTTTCTGTTTTTCTCAGTTTTTCTCATTTGTTTTATCCAATTTTTCAGTTTTTCTCACTTGTTCCCAGTTTTTCTCATTTTTCCTCATTTTTTCTCATTTTTTTCTCAGTTTTTCTCATTTTTTATCAGTTCTCCCTTTTGCTGAGTTTTTCTCAGTTTTTCTCATTTATTCTCATCTTTTACATTTTTTCTCAGTTTTTCTCAGTTTTTCAAATTTTTTTCTTTTTTTTCATATTTTTTCTCAGTTTTTATCATTTTCTCTCATTTTTTATCAGTTTGTCTCATTTTCTCTCATTTTTCATCAGTTGTTGTCAGTTTTTGTCAGTTTTTAATAGCTTTTCAAATTTTTCCTCATTTTTCCTAATTTTTCTCAGTTTTTGTCATTTGTTTTTCTGTTTTTCTCAGTTTTTCTGATCTTGTCCTTTGTTCTATTTTGTCTCATTTCTTCACATTTTTTCTCAGTTTTTCAGTTTTTCGTAATTTTTCTCAGTTTTTTCTTGCTTTCAAATTTTCTTAGTTGTTTTTGTTGTTTTTCTCAGATTGCTCTGTTTTTCTCAGTTTTTTTCAGTTTTGCACAATTGTTTTTTTCCAATTTTTCTGTTTTTCTCATTTGTTCGCAGTTTTTCTAATTTTTTCGAAGTTTTTCTCATTTTTTCTGATATTTTCACAGTTTTTCTTTCTTTTTCTTTGTTTTCCTCATTGTTTCTCCTTTTGCTCAGTTTTTCTCATTTTCTCTCAATTTTTCTCATTTATTCCCAGTTTTTTCTTGTTTTTCAGTTTTTCTTAGATTCTTTCGTTCTTTTTCTCAATTTGTCGTTGTTTTTCTCAGATTTTTTCAGTTGTTCTCATTTGTATTCCTCAGTTTTTCTCATTTGATTTGCTCAGTTTTTCACATTTGTTTTTCTCAGTTTTTCTCATTTGTTTTATCCAATTTTTCAGTTTTTCTCACTTGTTCCCAGTTTTTCTCATTTGTTCGCAATGTTTCTGATATTTTCGCAGTTTTACATGTTTTACATTTTTCCTCAGTTTTTCTCAGTTTTTCAGTTTTTCTCATTTTTTCTCCTTTTGTCTCATTTTTTCACATTTTTTTCTCAGTTTTTCACATTTTTCTCAGTTTTTCGCAATTGTTCTCTCTTTGTCTCAGTTTTTCTCATTTTTCCTCATTTTTTCTAATTTTTTTCTCAGTTTTTCTCATTTTTTATCAGTTCTCCCTTTTGCTGAGTTTTTCTCAGTTTTTCTCATTTATCCTCATCTTTTACATTTTTTCTCAGTTTTTCTCAGTTTTTCAATTTTTTTTCTTTTTTTTTCACATTTTTTCTCAGTTTTTATCATTTTCTCTCATTTTTTATCAGTTTGTCTCATTTTCTCTCATTTTTCATCAGTTGTTGTCAGTTTTTGTCAGTTTTTAATAGCTTTTCTAATTTTTCCTCATTTTTCCTAATTTTTCTCAGTTTTTGTCATTTGTTTTTCTGTTTTTCTCAGTTTTTGTGTTCTTGTCCTTTGTTCTGTTTTGCTCATTTGTTTGAAGTTTTTCTCAGATGTTCTCATTTTTTTCTGTTTTTCTCAATTTTTCTCATTTTGTCTAATTCCTTCACATTTTTTCTCAGTTTTTCAGTTCTTGTCCTTTGTTCTGTTTTGATCATTTGTTTGCAGTTTTTCTCAGATGTTCTCATTTTTTCTCAGGTTTTCTCATTTATTCTTATTTTTTCACATTTTTTCTCAGTTCTCAGTTTTTCACAATTTTTCTCGTTTTGTCTCAATTTTTCACATTTTTTCTGTTTTTCTCATTTCTCTCATTTTCTTAATCAGTTTTTCTCAGTTTTTCTCATTTTTCCTCATTTTTTCTAATTTTTTTCTCAGTTTTTCTCATTTTTTATCAGTTCTCCCTTTTGCTGAGTTTTTCTCAGTTTTTCTCATTTATTCTCATCTTTTACATTTTTTCTCAGTTTTTCTCAGTTTTTCAAATTTTTTTCTTTTTTTTTCACATTTTTTCTCAGTTTTTATCATTTTCTCTCATTTTTTATCAGTTTGTCTCATTTTCTCTCATTTTTCATCAGTTGTTGTCAGTTTTTGTCAGTTTTTAATAGCTTTTCTAAATTTTCCTCATTTTTCCTAATTTTTCTCAGTATTTGTCATTTGTTTTTCTGTTTTTCTCAGTTTTTCTGTTCTTGTCCTTTGTTCTATTTTACTCATTTGTTTGCAGTTTTTCTCAGATGTTCTCATTTTTTCTGTTTTTCTCAATTTTTCTCATTTTGTCTCATTTCTTCACATTTTTTCTCAGTTTTACAGTTTTTCGTAATTTTTCTCAGTTTTTTCTTGCTTTCAATTTTTCTTAGTTGTTTTCGTTGTTTTTCTCAGATTTCTCTGTTTTTCTCAGTTTTTTTCAGTTTTGCACAATTGTTTTTTTTCCAATTTTTCTGTTTTTCTCATTTGTTCCCAGTTTTTCTCATTGTTCACAGTTTTTCTCATTTTTTCGCAGTTTTTCTCATTTTTTCTGATATTTTCACAGTTTTTCTTTCTTTTTCTTTGTTTTCCTCATTGTTTCTCCTTTTGCTCAGTTTTTCTCATTTTCTCTCAATTTTTCTCATTTATTCCCAGTTTTTTCTTGTTTTTCAGTTTTTCTTAGATTCTTTCGTTCTTTTTCTCAATTTGTCGTTGTTTTTCTCAGATTTTTTCAGTTGTTCTCATTTGTATTCCTCAGTTTTTCTCATTTGTTTTGCTCAGTTTTTCACATTTGTTTTTCTCAGTTTTTCTCATTTGTTTTGCTCAGTTTTTCACATTTGTTTTTCTCAGTTTTTCACATTTGTTTTTCTCTGTTTTTCTCAGTTTTTCTCATTTGTTTTATCCAATTTTTCAGTTTTTCTCACTTGTTCCCAGTTTTTCTCATTTGTTCGCAATTTTTCTGATATTGTCGCAGTTTTACATGTTTTATATTTTTCCTGTTTTTCTCAGTTTTTCAGTTTTTCTCATTTTTTCTCTTTTTGTCTCATTTTTTCACATTTTTTTCTCAGTTTTTCACATTTTTCTCAGTTTTTCACATTTTTCTCAGTTTTTCGCATTTTTTCTCATTTTTTCTCATTTTTTTCTGTTTTTCGCAATTTTTCACTTTTTGTCTTATTTTTTGACATTTTTTTCTCAGTTTTTTACATTTTTCTCATTTGTTCGCAATTGTTCTCTCTTTGTCTCATTTTTTCTCATTTTTTTCTCATTTACTCTCTGTTTTTCCCATTTTTTCTCTGTTTTTCTCATTGTTTTTCTGTTTCTCAGCTTCTGTTCTTTTCATTTGTCCTGTTTTGCTCATTTGTTTGCAGTTTTTCTCAAATGTTCTCATTTTTTCTCCGTTTTTCTCAGTTTTTCTCATTTATTCTTATTTTTTCACATTTTTTCTCAGTTCTCTGTTGTTCACAATTTTTCTCAATTTGTCTCATTTTTTCACATTTTTTTCTCAGTTTTTCTCATTTCTCTCATTTCTCTCATTTTTTTATCAGTTTTCTCACTTTTTCTCATTTTTCCTCCTTTTTTCTAATTTTTGCTAAGTTTTTCTCATTTTTTAATCAGTTTTTATCAGTTTTTCTCAGTTTTTCTAATTTTTCCTCATTTTTTCTAATTTTTCTCAGTTTTTGTCATTTGTTTTTCTGTTTTTCTCAGTTTTTGTGTTCTTTGTTCTGTTTTGCTCATTTGTTTGCAGTTTTTCTCAGATGTTCTCATTTTTTTCTGTTTTTCTCAATTTTTCTCATTTTGTCTAATTCCTTCACATTTTTTCTCAGTTTTTCAGTTCTTGTCCTTTGTTCTGTTTTGATCATTTGTTTGCAGTTTTTCTCAGATGTTCTCATTTATTCTTATTTTTTCACATTTTTTCTCAGTTCTCAGTTTTTCACAATTTTTCTCGTTTTGTCTCAATTTTTCACATTTTTTCTGTTTTTCTCATTTCTCTCATTTTCTTCATCAGTTTTTCTCAGTTTTTCTCATTTTTCCTCATTTTTTCTAATTTTTTTCTCAGTTTTTCTCATTTTTTATCAGTTCTCCCTTTTGCTGAGTTTTTCTCAGTTTTTCTCATTTATTCTCATCTTTTACATTTTTTCTCAGTTTTTCTCAGTTTTTCAAATTTTTTTCTTTTTTTTTCAGATTTTTTCTCAGTTTTTATCATTTTCTCTCATTTTTTATCAGTTTGTCTCATTTTCTCTCATTTTTCATCAGTTGTTGTCAGGTTTTGTCAGTTTTTAATAGCTTTTCTAATTTTTCCTCATTTTTCCTAATTTTTCTCAGTTTTTGTCATTTGTTTTTCTGTTTTTCTCAGTTTTTCTGTTCTTGTCCTTTGTTCTGTTTTGCTCATTTGTTTGCAGTTTTTCTCAGATGTTCTCATTTTTTCTGTTTTTCTCAATTTTTCTCATTTTGTCTCATTTCTTCACATTTTTTCTCAGTTTTTCATTTTTTCGCAATTTTTCTCAGTTTTTTCTTGTTTTTCAATTTTTCTTAGTTGTTTTCGTTGTTTTTCTCAGATTTCTCTGTTTTTCTCAATTTTTCTCAGTTTTCCACATTTGTTTTTTTCCAATTTTTCTGTTTTTCTCATTTGTTCCCAGTTTTTCTCATTTGTTCTCAGTTTTTCTCAGTTTTTCAAATTTGTTTCTTTTTTTTCACAATTTTTCTCAGTTTTTATCATTTTCTCTCATTTTTTTATCAGTTTGTCTCATTTTCTCTCATTTTTCATCAGTTGTTGTCAGTTTTTGTCAGTTTTTAACAGCTTTTCTAATTTTTCCTCATTTTTCCTAATTTTTCTCAGCTTTTGTCATTTGTTTTTCTGTTTTTCTCAGTTTTTCTGTTCTTGTCCTTTGTTCTGTTGTGCTCATTTGTTTGCAGTTTTTCTCAGATGTTCTCATTTTTTCTGCTTTTCTCAATTTTTCTCATTTTGTCTCATTTCTTCACATTTTTTCTCAGTTTATCAGTTTTTCGTAATTTTTCTCAGCTTTTTCTTGCTTTCAATTTTTCTTAGTTGTTTTCGTTGTTTTTCTCAGATTTCTCTGTTTTTCTCATTTGTTCCCAGTTTTTCTCATTTGTTCGCAGTTTTTCTCATTTGTTCGCAGTTTTTCTCATTTTTTCGCAGTTTTTCTCATTTTTTTTGATATTTTCACAGTTTTCTTTCTTTTTCTTTGTTTTCCTCATTGTTTCTCCTTTTGCTCAGTTTTTCTCATTTTCTCTCAATTTTTCTCATTTATTCCCAGTTTTTTCTTTTTTCAGTTTTTCTTAGATTCTTTCGTTCTTTTTCTCAGTTTGTCGTTGTTTTTTTCAGATTTTTTCAGTTTTTCTCCTTTGTATGCCTCAGTTTTTCTCATTTGTTTTGCTCAGTTTTTTACATTTGTTTTTCTCAGTTTTTCACATTTGTTTTTCTCTGTTTTTCTCAGTTTTTCTCATTTGTTTAATCCAATTTTTCAGTTTTTCTCACTTGTTCCCAGTTTTTCTCATTTGTTCGCAATTTTTCTGATATTTTCGCAGTTTTACATTTTTTACATTTTTCCTCCGTTTTTCTCAGTTTTTGTCAGTTTTCCTCATTTTTTCTCTTTTTGTCTCATTTTTTCACATTTTTTTCTCAGTTTTTCACATTTTTCTCAGTTTTTCGCATTTTTTCTCATTTTCTCTCATTTTTTTTCTCAGTTTTTCGCAATTATTCTCTTTTTGTCTTATTTTTTGACATTTTTTTCTCAGTTTTTTACATTTTTCTCAGTTTTTCACAATTTTTCTCTCTTTGTCTCATTTTTTCTCATTTTTTCTCATTTACTCTGTTTTTCCCATTTTTTCTGTTTTTCTCAGTTTATTTCATTTGTTTTTCTGTTTCTCTCAGTTTTTCTGTTCTTTTCATTTGTTCTGTTTTGCTCATTTGTTTGCAGTTTTTCTCAAATGTTCTCATTTTTTCTCAGTTTTTCTCAGTTTTTCTCATTTATTCTTATTTTTTCACATTTTTTCTCAGTTCTCTGTTTTTCACAATTTTTCTCAATTTGTCTCATTTTTTCACATTTTTTTCTCAGTTTTTCTAATTTCTCTCATTTTTTTAATCAGTTTTCTCACTTTTTCTCATTTTTCCTCCTTTTTTCCAATTATTTTCTCAGTTTTTCTCATTTTTTTTCAGTTCTCACTTTTGCTGAGTTTTTCTCAATTTTTCTCATTTTTTTCATTTTTTTTCCCACATTGTTTCTCAGTTTTCATCTTTTTTTCTCATTTTTTATCAGTGTTTCTCTTTTTGTCTCATTTTTCATCAGTTTTTATCAGTTTTTCTCAGTTTTTCTAATTTTTCCTCATTTTTTCTAATTTTTCTCAGTTTTTGTCATTTGTTTTTCTGTTTTTCTCAGTTTTTGTGTTCTTGTCCTTTGTTTTGTTTTGCTCATTTGTTTGCAGTTTTTCTCAGATGTTCTCATTTTTTTCTGTTTTTCTCAATTTTTCTCATTTTGTCTCATTTCTTCACATTTTTTCTCAGTTTTTCAGTTTTTCGTAATTTTTCTCAGTTTTTTCTTGCTTTCAATTTTTCTTAGTTGTTTTCATTGTTTTTCTCAGATTTCTCTGTTTTTCTCAGTTTTTCTCAGTTTTCCACATTTGTTTTTTTCCAATTTTTCTGTTTTTCTCATTTGTTCCCAGTTTTTCTCATTTGTTCGCAGTTTTTCTCATTTTTTCGCAGTTTTTCTCATTTTTTCTGATATTTTCACAGTTTTTCTTTCTTTTTCTTTGTTTTCCTCATTGTTTCTCCTTTTGCTCAGTTTTTCTCATTTTCTCTCAATTTTTCTCATTAATTCCCAGTTTTTTCTTGTTTTTCAGTTTTTCTTAGATTCTTTCGTTCTTTTTCTCAGTTTGTCGTTGTTTTTCTCAGATTTTTTCAGTATTTCTCATTTGTATTCCTCAGTTTTTCATTTGTTTTGCTCAGTTTTTCACATTTGTTTTTCTCAGTTTTTCACATTTTTCTCAGTTTTTCTCATTTTTTCTCATTTCTTCTCATTTTTTGCTCAGTTTTTCGCAATTCTTCTCTTTTTGTCTTATTTTTTGACATTTTTTCTCAGTTTTTCACATTTTTCTCAGTTTTTCGCAATTTTTCTCTCTGTCTCATTTCTTCTCATTTTTTCTCATTTACTCTCTTTTTTCCCATTTTTTCTCTTTTTCTCAGTTTTTCTCATTTGTTTTTCTCAGTTTTTCACATTTGTTTTTCTCTGTTTTTCTCAGTTTTTCTCATTTGTTTAATCCAATTTTTCAGTTTTTCTCACTTGTTCCCAGTTTTTCTCATTTGTTCGCAATTTTTCTGATTTTTTCGCAGTTTTACATTTTTTACATTTTTCCTCAGTTTTTCTCAGTTTTTGTCAGTTTTTCTCATTTTTTCTCTTTTTGTCTCATTTTTTCACATTTTTTCTCAGTTTTTCACATTTTTCTCAGTTTTTCGCATTTTTTCTCATTTTTTCTCATTGTTTTCTCAGTTTTTCGCAATTATTCTCTTTTTGTCTTATTTTTTGACATTTTTTTCTTAGTTTTTTTACATTTTTCTCAGTTTTTCCCAATTTTTCTCTCTGTCTCATTTTTTCTCATTTTTTCTCATTTACTCTCTGTTTTTCCCATTTTTTCTCTGTTTTTCTCAGTTTATTTCATTTGTTTTTCTGTTTCTCTCAGTTTTTCTGTTCTTTTCATTTGTTCTGTTTTGCTAATTTGTTTGCAGTTTTTCTCAAATGTTCTCATTTTTTCTCATTTTTTCTCAGTTTTTCTCATTTATTCTTATTTTTTCACATTTTTTCTCAGTTCTCTGTTTTTCACAATTTTTCTCAATTTGTCTCATTTTTTCACATTTTTATCTCAGTTTTTCTAATTTCTCTAATTTTTTTAATCAGTTTTCTCACTTTTTCTCATTTTTCCTCCTTTTTTTCCAATTTTTTTCTCAGTTTTTCTCATTTTTTATCAGTTCTCCCTTTTGCTGAGTTTTTCTCAGTTTTTCTCATTTATTCTCATCTTTTACATTTTTTCTCAGTTTTTCTCAGTTTTTCAAATTTTTTTCTTTTTTTTCATATTTTTTCTCAGTTTTTATCATTTTCTCTCATTTTTTATCAGTTTGTCTCATTTTCTCTCATTTTTCATCAGTTGTTGTCAGTTTTTGTCAGTTTTTAATAGCTTTTCTAATGTTTCCTCATTTTTCCTAATTTTTCTCAGTTTTTGTCATTTGTTTTTCTGTTTTTCTCAGTTTTTGTGTTCTTGTCCTTTGTTTTGTTTTGCTCATTATTTTGCAGTTTTTCCTCAGATGTTCTCATTTTTTTCAGTTTTTCTCAATTTTCCTCATTTTGTCTAATTTCTTCAATTTTTTTCTCAGTTTTTCAGTTCTTGTCCTTTGTTCTGTTTTGCTCATTTGCTTGCACTTTTTCTCAGATGTTCTCATTTATTCTCAGGTTTTCTCATTTCTTATTTTTTCACATTTTTTCTCAGTTCTCAGTTTTTCTCGTTTTGTCTCAATTTTTCACATTTTTTCTGTTTTTCTCATTTCTCTCATTTTTTTTATCAGTGTTTCTCAGTTTTTCTCATTTTTCCTCATTTTTTCTAATTTTTTTCTCAGTTTTTCTCATTTTTTATCAGTTCTCCGTTTTGCTGAGTTTTTCTCCGTTTTTCTCATTTATTCTCATCTTTTACATTTTTTCTCAGTTTTTCTCACTTTTTCAAATGTTTTTCTTTTTTTTTCACATTTTTTCTCAGTTTTTATCATTTTCTCTCATTTTTTATCAGTTTGTCTCATTTTCTCTCACTTTTCATCAGATGTCAGTTTTTGTCAGTTTTTAATAGCTTTTCTAATTTTTCCTCATTTTTCCTAATTTTTCTCAGTTTTTGTCATTTGTTTTTCTGTTTTTCTCAGTTTTTCTGTTCTTGTCCTTTGTTCTGTTTTGCTCATTTGTTTGCAGTTTTTCTCAGATGTTCTCATTTGTTCTGTTTTTCTCAATTTTTCTCATTTTGTCTCATTTCTTCACATTTTTTCTCAGTTTTTCGTAGTTTTTCTCAGTTTTTTCTTGCTTTCAATTTTTCTTAGTTGTTTTCATTGTTTTTCTCAGATTTCTCTGTTTTTCTCAGTTTTTCTCAGTTTTCCACATTTGTTTTTTTCCAATTTTTCTGTTTTTCTCATTTGTTCCCAGTTTTTCTCATTTGTTCGCAGTTTTTCTCATTTTTTCGCAGTTTTTCTCATTTTTTCTGATATTTTCACAGTTCTTTCTTTTTCTTTGTTTTCCTCATTGTTTCTCCTTTAGCTCAGTTTTTCTCATTTTCTCTCAATTTTTCTCATTTATTCCCAGTTTTTTCTTGTTTTTCAGTTTTTCTTAGATTCTTTCGTTCTTTTTCTCAGTTTGTCGTTGTTTTTTCAGATTTTTTCAGTTTTTCTCATTTGTATTCCTCAGTTTTTCTCATTTGTTTTGCTCAGTTTTTCACGTTTGTTTTTCTCAGTTTTTCACATTGTTTTTCTCTGTTTTTCTCAGTTTTTCTCATTTGTTTAATCGAATTTTTCAGTTTTTCTCACTTGTTCCCAGTTTTTCTCATTTGTTCGCAATTTTTCTGATATTTTCGCAGTTTTACATTTTTTACATTTTTCCTCAGTTTTTCTCAGTTTTTCTCAGATGTTCTCATTTTTTCTGTTTTTCTCAATTTTTCTCATTTTGTCTCATTTCTTCACATTTTTTCTCAGTTTTTCAGTTTTTCGCAATTTTTCTCTCTTTGTCTCATTTTTTCTCATTTACTCTCTGTTTTTCCCATTTTTTCTCTGTTTTTCTCAGATTTTTTCATTTTTTTTTCTGTTTCTCTCAGTTTTTCTGTTCTTTTCATTTGTTCTGTTTTGCTCATTTTTTTGCAGTTTTTCTCAAATGTTCTCATTTTTTCTCAGTTTTTCTCAGTTGTTTTCTAAGTTTTTCTGCTCAGTTTATCTTCTCAGCTTTTCTGGTCAGTTTTTCTCTCAGTTTTTCTCAGTTCTTCTTCGTTTTTTTTCATAGTTTTTTTTCTCAGTTTTTTTTCATAGTTTATTTTCTCAGTTTTTCTGCTCAGTTTTTCTCAGATTTTCTTCAGTTTTTCTCAGTTTTTTTCAGTTTTGTTTCTCAGTTTTTCTTCTCAGTTCTTCTTCGTTTTTATTCTCAGTTTTTTTCATAGTTTATTTTCTCAGTTTTTCTGCTCAGTTTTTCTCAGATTTTCTTCTCATGTTTTCTCAGTTTTTTTCAGTTTTTTTTCTCAGTTTTTCTTCTCAGTTCTTCTTCGTTTTTATTCTCAGTTTTTTAATAGTTTTTTTTTCCAGTTTTTTTTAATAGTTTATATTCTCAGTTTTTCTGCTCAGTTTTTCTGTTTGTTTCAGTTATTTTTCTCAGTTTTTCTTCTCAATTTTTTTCAATTTTTCTCAGATTTTCTCTCAGTTATCCTCAGTTTTTCTCATTTTTTCTCATTTTTCCAATTTGTTATCAGCTTTTTCTCAGTTTTTCTCAGTTTCCTTGTTTTTTCAATCTTTTTCTCAGTTTTTCTCATTTTTACCTCATTTTTTCACAGTTTTTCTCATATTTTCTCATTTTTCTCACCTTTTCTCACCTTTTGTCAGTTTTTCTCAGTTTTTCTCATTTTTTCTCAGTTTTTTTTCTGTTTTTTCTCAGTGTTTTCTTCTTTTTCAATTTTTCTTGGTTATTTTCTGTCCATTTTTCTCAGTTTTTCTTAATTTTCTTTCTCGGTTTCTTTCAGATTTTTTCTAAGTTGTTCTGCTGTTTATCGTCTCAGCTTTTCTGGTCAGTTTTTCTCTCAGTTTTTCTTCTCAGTTCTTCTTCGTTTTTATTCTCAGTTTTTTAATAGTTTTTTTTTCCAGTTTTTTTTAATAGTTTATATTCTCAGTTTTTCTGCTCAGTTTTTCTAAGATTTTCTTCTCAGTTTTTCTGTTTGTTTTAGTTATTTTTCTCAGTTTTTCTTCTCAATTTTTTTCAATTTTTCTCAGATTTTCTCTCAGTTATTCTCAGTTTTTTTCTCAGTATTTTTTCTCAGTTATCCTCAGTTTTTCTCATTTTTTCTCATTTTTCCAATTTTTTATCAGCTTTTTCTCAGTTTTTCTCAGTTTACTTGTTTTTTCAATTTTTTCTCAGTTTTTCTCATTTTTAATCTCATTTTTTCAGTTTTTCTCATATTTTCTCATTTTTTCTCACCTTTTCTCACCTTTTGTCAGTTTTTCTCAGTTTTTCTCATTTTTTCTCATTTTTTCTCAGTTTTTTCTTCTTTTTCAGTTTTTCTTAGTTATTTACTGTCCATTTTTCTCAGTTTTTCTTAATTTTCTTTCTCAGTTTCTTTCAGATTTTTTCTAAGTTTTTCTGCTGTTTATCTTCTCAGCTTTTCTGGTCAGTTTTTTTTCTCAGTTTTTCTTCTCAGTTCTTCGTTTTTATTCTCAGTTTTTTAAATAATTTTTTTTCTCAGTTTTTCTGCTCTGTCTTTCTCAGATTTTCTTCTCAGTTTTTCTCAGTTTGTTTCAGTTCTTTTTCTCAGTTTTTCTTCACAGTTTTTTTCAGTTATTCTCAGATTTTCTCTCTGTTATTTTCAGTTTTTTCTCAGTATTTTTTCTCAGTTATTCTCAGTTTTTCTCATTTTTTCACATTTTTCCAAATTTTTATCAGCTTTTTCTCAGTTTTTCTCAGTTTACTTGTTTTTTCAATTTTCTCTCAGTTTTTCTCATTTTTACCTCATTTTTTCAGTTTTTCTCATATTTTCTCATTTTTTCTCACCTTTTCTCATCTTTTGTATGTTTTTATCAGTTTTTCTCATTTTTCTCATTTTTTCTCAGTTTTTTCTTCTTTTTCAGTTTTTCTTTGTTATTTTCTCAGTTATTCTCAGTTTTTTTCTCAGTTCTTCTTCGTTTTTATTCTCAGTTTCTTAAATAGTTTTTTTTCTCAGTTTTTTTTAATAGTTTATTTTCTCAGCTTTTCTGCGTAGTTTTTCTCAGATTTTCTTCAGTTTTTCTCAGTTTTTTTCAGTTTTGTTTCTCAGTTTTTCTTCTCAGTTTTTCTCAGTTTTTCTCTCAGTTATTCTCAGTTTTTTTTCAGTATTTTTTCTCAGTTATTCTCAGTTTTTCTCATTTTTCCAATTTTTTATCAGCTTTTTCTCAGTTTTTCTCAGTTTTTCTCATTTTTACCTCATTTTTTCACAGTTTTTCTCATATTTTGTCATTTTTCTCACCTTTTCTCACCTTTTGTCAGTTTTTCTCAGTTTTTCTCATATTTTCTCAGTTTTTCTCACCTTTTCTCACCTTTTGTCAGTTTTTCTCAGTTTTTCTCATTTTTTCTCATTTTTTCTCAGTTTTTTCTTCTTTTTCAGTTTTTCTTAGTTATTTACTGTCCATTTTTCTCAGTTTTTCTTAATTTTCTTTCTCAGTTTCTTTCAGATTTTTTCAAAGTTTTTCTGCTGTTTATCTTCTCAGCTTTTCTGGTCAGTTTTTTTTCTCAGTTTTTCTTCTCAGTTCTTCGTTTTTATTCTCAGTTTTTTAAATAATTTTTTTTCTCAGTTTTTCTGCTCTGTCTTTCTCAGATTTTCTTCTCAGTTTTTCTCAGTTTGTTTCAGTTCTTTTTCTCAGTTTTTCTTCACAGTTTTTTTCAGTTATTCTCAGATTTTCTCTCTGTTATTTTCAGTTTTTTCTCAGTATTTTTTCTCAGTTATTCTCAGTTTTTCTCATTTTTTCACATTTTTCCAAATTTTTATCAGCTTTTTCTCAGTTTTTCTCAGTTTACTTGTTTTTTCAATTTTCTCTCAGTTTTTCTCATTTTTACCTCATTTTTTCAGTTTTTCTCATATTTTCTCATTTTTTCTCACCTTTTCTCATCTTTTGTATGTTTTTATCAGTTTTTCTCAGTTTTTCTCATTTTTTCTCATTTTTTCTCAGTTTTTTCTTCTTTTTCAGTTTTTCTTAGTTATTTACTGTCCATTTTTCTCAGTTTTTCTTAATTTTCTTTCTCAGTTTCTTTCAGATTTTTTCTAAGTTTTTCTGCTGTTTATCTTCTCAGCTTTTCTGGTCAGTTTTTTTTCTCAGTTTTTCTTCTCAGTTCTTCGTTTTTATTCTCAGTTTTTTAAATAATTTTTTTTCTCAGTTTTTCTGCTCTGTCTTTCTCAGATTTTCTTCTCAGTTTTTCTCAGTTTGTTTCAGTTCTTTTTCTCAGTTTTTCTTCACAGTTTTTTTCAGTTATTCTCAGATTTTCTCTCTGTTATTTTCAGTTTTTTCTCAGTATTTTTTCTCAGTTATTCTCAGTTTTTCTCATTTTTTCACATTTTTCCAAATTTTTATCAGCTTTTTCTCAGTTTTTCTCAGTTTACTTGTTTTTTCAATTTTCTCTCAGTTTTTCTCATTTTTACCTCATTTTTTCAGTTTTTCTCATATTTTCTCATTTTTTCTCACCTTTTCTCATCTTTTGTATGTTTTTATCAGTTTTTCTCATTTTTCTCATTTTTTCTCAGTTTTTTCTTCTTTTTCAGTTTTTCTTTGTTATTTTCTCAGTTATTCTCAGTTTTTTTCTCAGTTCTTCTTCGTTTTTATTCTCAGTTTCTTAAATAGTTTTTTTTCTCAGTTTTTTTTAATAGTTTATTTTCTCAGCTTTTCTGCGTAGTTTTTCTCAGATTTTCTTCAGTTTTTCTCAGTTTTTTTCAGTTTTGTTTCTCAGTTTTTCTTCTCAGTTTTTCTCAGTTTTTCTCTCAGTTATTCTCAGTTTTTTTTCAGTATTTTTTCTCAGTTATTCTCAGTTTTTCTCATTTTTCCAATTTTTTATCAGCTTTTTCTCAGTTTTTCTCAGTTTTTCTCATTTTTACCTCATTTTTTCACAGTTTTTCTCATATTTTGTCATTTTTCTCACCTTTTCTCACCTTTTGTCAGTTTTTCTCAGTTTTTCTCATATTTTCTCAGTTTTTCTCACCTTTTCTCACCTTTTGTCAGTTTTTCTCAGTTTTTCTCATTTTTTCTCATTTTTTCTCAGTTTTTTCTTCTTTTTCAGTTTTTCTTAGTTATTTACTGTCCATTTTTCTCAGTTTTTCTTAATTTTCTTTCTCAGTTTCTTTCAGATTTTTTCTAAGTTTTTCTGCTGTTTATCTTCTCAGCTTTTCTGGTCAGTTTTTTTTCTCAGTTTTTCTTCTCAGTTCTTCGTTTTTATTCTCAGTTTTTTAAATAATTTTTTTTCTCAGTTTTTCTGCTCTGTCTTTCTCAGATTTTCTTCTCAGTTTTTCTCAGTTTGTTTCAGTTCTTTTTCTCAGTTTTTCTTCACAGTTTTTTTCAGTTATTCTCAAATTTTCTCTCTGTTATTTTCAGTTTTTTCTCAGTATTTTTTCTCAGTTATTCTCAGTTTTTCTCATTTTTTCACATTTTTCCAAATTTTTATCAGCTTTTTCTCAGTTTTTCTCAGTTTACTTGTTTTTTCAATTTTCTCTCAGTTTTTCTCATTTTTACCTCATTTTTTCACAGTTTTTCTCATATTTTCTCATTTTTTCTCATCTTTTCTCACCTTTTGTCAGTTTTTCTCAGTTTTTCTCGTTTTTTCTCATTTTTTCTCATTTTTTCTCAGTGTTTTCTTCTTTTTCAATTTTTCTTAGTTATTTTCTGACCATTTTTCTCAGTTTTTCTTAATTTTCTTTCTCAGTTTCTTTCAGATTTTTTCTAAGTTTTTCTGCTGTTTATCTTCTCAGCTTTTCTGGTCAGTTTTTTTCTCAGTTTTTCTCTCAGTTATTCTCAGTTTTTTTCTCAGTATTTTTTTCAGCTAATCTCAGTTTTTATTTTTTCTCATTTTTCCAATTTTTTATCAGCTTTTTCTCATTTTTTCTCGGTTTCCTTGTTTTTTCATTTTTTTCTCAGTTTTTCTCATTTTTAACCTCATTTTTTCAGTTTTTCTCATATTTTCTCATTTTTTCACACCTTTTCTCACCTTTTGTCAGTTTTTCTCAGTTTTTCTCATTTTTTCTCAGTTTTTTCTTCTTTTTCAGTTTTTCTTAGTTATTTTCTGTCCATTTTTCTCAGTTTTTCTTAATTTTCTTTCTCAGTTTCTTTCAGATTTTTTCTAAGTTTTTCTGCTGTTTATCTTCTCAGCTTTTCTGGTCAGTTTTTTTCTCAGTTTTTCTTCTCAGTTCTTCGTTTTTATTCTCAGTTTTTTAAATAATTTTTTTTCTTAGTTTTTCTGCTGTCTTTCTCAGATTTTCTTCTCAGTTTTTCTCAGTTTGTTTCAGTTCTTTTTCTCAGTTTTTCTTCACAGCTTTTTTCAGTTTTTCTCAGTTTTCTCTCAGTTATTCTCAGTTTTTTTCTCAGTATTTTTCTCAGTTAATCTCAGTTTTTATTTTTTCTCATTTTTCCAATTTTTTATCAGCTTTTTCTCAGTTTTTCTCATTTTTAACCTCATTTTTTCAGTTTTTCTCATATTTTCTCATTTTTTCTCACCTTTTCTCACCTTTTGTCAGTTTTTCTCAGTTTTTCTCATTTTTTCTCATTTTTTCTCAGTTTTTTCTTCTTTTTCAGTTTTTCTTAGTTATTTTCTGTCCATTTTTCTCAGTTTTTCTTAATTTTCTTTCTCAGTTTTTTTCAGATGTTTTCTAAGTTTTTCTGCTCAGTTTATCTTCTCAGCTTTTCTGGTTAGTTTTTCTCTCATTTTTTCTCAGTTCTTCTTCGTTTTTTTTCATAGTTTTTTTTCTCAGTTTTTTTTAATAGTTTATTTTCTCAGTTTTTCTGCTTAGTTTTACTCAGATTTTCTTCAGTTTTTCTCAGTTTGCTTCAGTTCTTTTTCTCAGTTTTTCTTCACAGCTTTTTTCAGCTTTTCTTAGTTTTTCTCTCAGTTATTCTCAGTTTTTTTCTCAGTATTTTTTCTCAGTTAATCTCAGTTTTTATTTTTTCTCATTTTTCCAATTTTTTATCAACTTTTTCTCAGTTTTTCTCGGTTTCCTTGTTTTTTCATTTTTTTCTCAGTTTTTCTCATTTTTAACCTCATTTTTTCAGTTTTTCTCATATTTTCTCATTTTTTCTCACCTTTTCTCACCTTTTGTCAGTTTTTCTCAGTTTTTCTCATTTTTTCTCATTTTTTCTCAGTTTTTTCTTCTTTTTCAGTTTTTCTTAGTTATTTTCTGTCCATTTTTCTCAGTTTTTCTTAATTTTCTTTCTCAGTTTTTTTCAGATGTTTTCTAAGTTTTTCTGCTCAGTTTATCTTCTCAGCTTTTCTGGTCAGTTTTTCTCTCAGTTTTTCTCAGTTCTTCTTCGTTTTTTTTCATAGTTTTTTTTCTCAGTTTTTTTTCATAGTTTATTTTCTCAGTTTTTCTGCTCAGTTTTTCTCAGATTTTCTTCTCATGTTTTCTCAGTTTTTTTCAGTTTTTTTTCTCAGTTTTTCTTCTCAGTTCTTCTTCGTTTTTATTCTCAGTTTTTTAATAGTTTTTTTTCCAGTTTTTTTTAATAGTTTATATTCTCAGTTTTTCTGCTCAGTTTTTCTGTTTGTTTCAGTTATTTTTCTCAGTTTTTCTTCTCAATTTTTTTCAATTTTTCTCAGATTTTCTCTCAGTTATTCTCAGTTTTTTTCTCAGTATTTTTTCTCAGTTATCCTCAGTTTTTCTCATTTTTTCACATTTTTCCAAATTTTTATCAGCTTTTTCTCAGTTTTTCTCAGTTTACTTGTTTTTTCAATTTTCTCTCAGTTTTTCTCATTTTTACCTCATTTTTTCACAGTTTTTCTCATATTTTCTCATTTTTTCTCATCTTTTCTGATCTTTTGTCAGTTTTTCTCAGTTTTTCTCGTTTTTTCTCATTTTTTCTCATTTTTTCTCAGTTTTTTCTTCTTTTTCAGTTTTTCTTAGTTATTTTCTGTCCATTTTTCTCAGTTTTTCTTAATTTTCTTTCTCAGTTTCTTTCAGATTTTTTCTAAGTTTTTCTGCTGTTTATCTTCTCAGCTTTTCTGGTCAGTTTTTTTCTCAGTTTTTCTTCTCAGTTCTTCGTTTTTATTCTCAGTTTTTTAAATAATTTTTTTTCTTAGTTTTTCTGCTCTGTCTTTCTCAGATTTTCTTCTCAGTTTTTCTCAGTTTGTTTCAGTTCTTTTTCTCAGTTTTTCTTCACAGCTTTTTTCAGTTTTTCTCAGTTTTCTCTCAGTTATTCTCAGTTTTTTTCTCAGTATTTTTTCTCAGTTAATCTCAGTTTTTATTTTTTCTCATTTTTCCAATTTTTTATCAGCTTTTTCTCAGTTTTTCTCGGTTTCCTTGTTTTTTCATTTTTTTCTCAGTTTTTCTCATTTTTAACCTCATTTTTTCAGTTTTTCTCATATTTTCTCATTTTTTCACACCTGTTCTCACCTTTTGTCAGTTTTTCTCAGTTTTTCTCATTTTTTCTCAGTTTTTTCTTCTTTTTCAGTTTTTCTTAGTTATTTTCTGTCCATTTTTCTCAGTTTTTCTTAATTTTCTTTCTCAGTTTTTTCAGTTTTTTTCTCAGTTTTTCTTCTCAGTTCTTCGTTTTTATTCTCAGTTTTTTAAATAATTTTTTTTCTTAGTTTTTCTGCTCTGTCTTTCTCAGATTTTCTTCACAGTTTTTCTCCGTTTGTTTCAGTTCTTTTTCTCAGTTTTTCTTCAGCTTTTTTCAGTTTTTCTCAGTTTTCTCTCAGTTATTCTCAGTTTTTTTCTCAGTATTTTTTCTCAGTTAATCTCAGTTTTTATTTTTTCTCATTTTTCCAATTTTTTATCAGCTTTTTCTCAGTTTTTCTCGGTTTTCTTGTTTTTTCATTTTTTTCTCAGATTTTCTCATTTTTAACCTCATTTTTTCAGTTTTTCTCATATTTTCTCATTTTTTCTCACCTTTTCTCACCTTTTGTCAGTTTTTCTCAGTTTTTCTCATTTTTTCTCATTTTTTCTCAGTTTTTTCTTCTTTTTCAGTTTTTCTTAGTTATTTTCTGTCCATTTTTCTCAGTTTTTCTTAATTTTCTTTCTCAGTTTTTTCAGATGTTTTCTAAGTTTTTCTGCTCAGTTTATCTTCTCAGCTTTTCTGGTCAGTTTTTCTCTCAGTTTTTCTCAGTTCTTCTTCGTTTTTTTTCATAGTTTTTTTTCTCAGTTTTTTTTCATAGTTTATTTTCTCAGTTTTTCTGCTCAGTTTTTCTCAGATTTTCTTCTCATGTTTTCTCAGTTTTTTTCAGTTTTTTTTTGTCAGTTTTTCTTCTCAGTCCTTCTTCGTTTTTATTCTCAGTTTTTTAATAGTTTTTTTTCCAGTTTTTTTTAATAGTTTATATTCTCAGTTTTTCTGCTCAGTTTTTCTAAGATTTTCTTCTCAGTTTTTCTGTTTGTTTCAGTTATTTTTCTCAGTTTTTCTTCTCAATTTTTTTCAATTTTTCTCAGATTTTCTCTCAGTTATTCTCAGTTTTTTTCTCAGTATTTTTTCTCAGTTATCCTCAGTTTTTCTCATTTTTTCTCATTTTTCCAATTTTTTATCAGCTTTTTCTCAGTTTTTCTCAGTTTACTTGTTTTTTCAATTTTTTCTCAGTTTTTCTCATTTTTACCTCATTTTTTCAGTTTTTCTCATATTTTCTCATTTTTTCTCACCTTTGCTCATCTTTTGTCTGTTTTTATCAGTTTTTCTCATTTTTTCTCATTTTTTCTCAGTTTTTTCTTCTTTTTCAGTTTTTCTTTGTTATTTTCTCAGTTATTCTCAGTTTTTTTCTCAGTTCTTCTTCGTTTTTATTCTCAGTTTTTTTCATAGTTTATTTTCTCAGTTTTTCTGCTCAGTTTTTCTCAGATTTTCTTCTCATGTTTTCTCAGTTTTTTTCAGTTTTTTTGTCAGTTTTTCTTCTCAGTCCTTCTTCGTTTTTATTCTCAGTTTTTTAATAGTTTTTTTTTCCAGTTTTTTTTAATAGTTTATATTCTCAGTTTTTCTGCTCAGTTTTTCTAAGATTTTCTTCTCAGTTTTTCTGTTTGTTTCAGTTATTTTTCTCAGTTTTTCTTCTCAATTTTTTTCAATTTTTCTCAGATTTTCTCTCAGTTATTCTCAGTTTTTTTCTCAGTATTTTTTCTCAGTTATACTCAGTTTTTCTCATTTTTTCTCATTTTTCCAATTTTTTATCAGCTTTTTCTCAGTTTTTCTCAGTTTACTTGTTTTTTCAATTTTTTCTCAGTTTTTCTCATTTTTACCTCATTTTTTCAGTTTTTCTCATATTTTCTCATTTTTTCTCACCTTTGCTCATCTTTTGTCTGTTGTTATCAGTTTTTCTCATTTTTTCTCATTTTTTCTCAGTTTTTTCTTCTTTTTCAGTTTTTCTTTGTTATTTTCTCAGTTAATCTCAGTTTTTTTCTCAGTTCTTCTTCGTTTTTATTCTCAGTTTTTTTAATAGTTTTTTTTCTCAGTTTTTTTTAATAGTTTATTTTCTCAGTTTTTCTGCTTAGTTTTTCTCAGATTTTCTTCAGTTTTTCTCAGTTTTTTTCAGTTTTGTTTCTCAGTTTTTCTTCTCAGTTCTTCTTCGTTTTTATTCTCAGTTTTTTTCATAGTTTATTTTCTCAGTTTTTCTGCTCAGTTTTTCTCAGATTTTCTTCTCATGTTTTCTCAGTTTTTTTCAGTTTTTTTTCTCAGTTTTTCTTCTCAGTTCTTCTTCGTTTTTATTCTCAGTTTTTTAATAGTTTTTTTTTCCAGTTTTTTTTAATAGTTTATATTCTCAGTTTTTCTGCTCAGTTTTTCTGTTTGTTTCAGTTATTTTTCTCAGTTTTTCTTCTCAATTTTTTTCAATTTTTCTCAGATTTTCTCTCAGTTATCCTCAGTTTTTCTCATTTTTTCTCATTTTTCCAATTTGTTATCAGCTTTTTCTCAGTTTTTCTCAGTTTCCTTGTTTTTTCAATCTTTTTCTCAGTTTTTCTCATTTTTACCTCATTTTTTCACAGTTTTTCTCATATTTTCTCATTTTTCTCACCTTTTCTCACCTTTTGTCAGTTTTTCTCAGTTTTTCTCATTTTTTCTCAGTTTTTTTTCTGTTTTTTCTCAGTGTTTTCTTCTTTTTCAATTTTTCTTGGTTATTTTCTGTCCATTTTTCTCAGTTTTTCTTAATTTTCTTTCTCGGTTTCTTTCAGATTTTTTCTAAGTTGTTCTGCTGTTTATCGTCTCAGCTTTTCTGGTCAGTTTTTCTCTCAGTTTTTCTTCTCAGTTCTTCTTCGTTTTTATTCTCAGTTTTTTAATAGTTTTTTTTTCCAGTATTTTTTAATAGTTTATATTCTCAGTTTTTCTGCTCAGTTTTTCTAAGATTTTCTTCTCAGTTTTTCTGTTTGTTTTAGTTATTTTTCTCAGTTTTTCTTCTCAATTTTTTTCAATTTTTCTCAGATTTTCTCTCAGTTATTCTCAGTTTTTTTCTCAGTATTTTTTCTCAGTTATCCTCAGTTTTTCTCATTTTTTCTCATTTTTCCAATTTTTTATCAGCTTTTTCTCAGTTTTTCTCAGTTTACTTGTTTTTTCAATTTTTTCTCAGTTTTTCTCATTTTTAATCTCATTTTTTCAGTTTTTCTCATATTTTCTCATTTTTTCTCACGTTTTCTCACCTTTTGTCAGTTTTTCTCAGTTTTTCTCATTTTTTCTCATTTTTTTCTCAGTTTTTTCTTCTTTTTCAGTTTTTCTTAGTTATTTACTGTCCATTTTTCTCAGTTTTTCTTAATTTTCTTTCTCAGTTCCTTTCAGATTTTTTCTAAGTTTTTCTGCTGTTTATCTTCTCAGCTTTTCTGGTCAGTTTTTTTTCTCAGTTTTTCTTCTCAGTTCTTCGTTTTTATTCTCAGTTTTTTAAATAATTTTTTTTCTCAGTTTTTCTGCTCTGTCTTTCTCAGATTTTCTTCTCAGTTTTTCTCAGTTTGTTTCAGTTCTTTTTCTCAGTTTTTCTTCACAGATTTTTTCAGTTATTCTCAGATTTTCTCTCTGTTATTTTCAGTTTTTTCTCAGTATTTTTTCTCAGTTATTCTCAGTTTTTCTCATTTTTTCACATTTTTCCAAATTTTGATCAGCTTTTTCTCAGTTTTTCTCAGTTTACTTGTTTTTTCAATTTTCTCTCAGTTTTTCTCATTTTTACCTCATTTTTTCAGTTTTTCTCATATTTTCTCATTTTTTCCTCACCTTTTCTCATCTTTTGTATGTTTTTATCAGTTTTTCTCATTTTTCTCATTTTTTCTCAGTTTTTTCTTCTTTTTCAGTTTTTCTTTGTTATTTTCTCAGTTATTCTCAGTTTTTTTCTCAGTTCTTCTTCGTTTTTATTCTCAGTTTCTTAAATAGTTTTTTTTCTCAGTTTTTTTTAATAGTTTATTTTCTCAGCTTTTCTGCTTAGTTTTTCTCAGATTTTCTTCAGTTTTTCTCAGTTTTTTTCAGTTTTGTTTCTCAGTTTTTCTTCTCAGTTTTTCTCAGTTTTTCTCTCAGTTATTCTCAGTTTTTTTTCAGTATTTTTTCTCAGTTATTCTCAGTTTTTCTCAGTTTTTCTCATTTTTCCAATTTTTTCAGCTTTTTCTCAGTTTTTCTCAGTTTTTCTCATTTTTACCTCATTTTTTCACAGTTTTTCTCATATTTTGTCATTTTTCTCACCTTTTCTCACCTTTTGTCAGTTTTTCTCAGTTTTTCTCATATTTTCTCAGTTTTTCTCACCTTTTCTCACCTTTTGTCAGTTTTTCTCAGTTTTTCTCATTTTTTCTCATTTTTTCACACCTGTTCTCACCTTTTGTCAGTTTTTCTCAGTTTTTCTCATTTTTTCTCAGTTTTTTCTTCTTTTTCAGTTTTTCTTAGTTATTTTCTGTCCATTTTTCTCAGTTTTTCTTAATTTTCTTTCTCAGTTTTTTCAGTTTTTTTCTCAGTTTTTCTTCTCAGTTCTTCGTTTTTATTCTCAGTTTTTTAAATAATTTTTTTTCTTAGTTTTTCTGCTCTGTCTTTCTCAGATTTTCTTCACAGTTTTTCTCCGTTTGTTTCAGTTCTTTTTCTCAGTTTTTCTTCAGCTTTTTTCAGTTTTTCTCAGTTTTCTCTCAGTTATTCTCAGTTTTTTTCTCAGTATTTTTTCTCAGTTAATCTCAGTTTTTATTTTTTCTCATTTTTCCAATTTTTTATCAGCTTTTTCTCAGTTTTTCTCGGTTTTCTTGTTTTTTCATTTTTTTCTCAGATTTTCTCATTTTTAACCTCATTTTTTCAGTTTTTCTCATATTTTCTCATTTTTTCTCACCTTTTCTCACCTTTTGTCAGTTTTTCTCAGTTTTTCTCATTTTTTCTCATTTTTTCTCAGTTTTTTCTTCTTTTTCAGTTTTTCTTAGTTATTTTCTGTCCATTTTTCTCAGTTTTTCTTAATTTTCTTTCTCAGTTTTTTCAGATGTTTTCTAAGTTTTTCTGCTCAGTTTATCTTCTCAGCTTTTCTGGTCAGTTTTTCTCTCAGTTTTTCTCAGTTCTTCTTCGTTTTTTTTCATAGTTTTTTTTCTCAGTTTTTTTTCATAGTTTATTTTCTCAGTTTTTCTGCTCAGTTTTTCTCAGATTTTCTTCTCATGTTTTCTCAGTTTTTTTCAGTTTTTTTTTGTCAGTTTTTCTTCTCAGTCCTTCTTCGTTTTTATTCTCAGTTTTTTAATAGTTTTTTTTCCAGTTTTTTTTAATAGTTTATATTCTCAGTTTTTCTGCTCAGTTTTTCTAAGATTTTCTTCTCAGTTTTTCTGTTTGTTTCAGTTATTTTTCTCAGTTTTTCTTCTCAATTTTTTTCAATTTTTCTCAGATTTTCTCTCAGTTATTCTCAGTTTTTTTCTCAGTATTTTTTCTCAGTTATCCTCAGTTTTTCTCATTTTTTCTCATTTTTCCAATTTTTTATCAGCTTTTTCTCAGTTTTTCTCAGTTTACTTGTTTTTTCAATTTTTTCTCAGTTTTTCTCATTTTTACCTCATTTTTTCAGTTTTTCTCATATTTTCTCATTTTTTCTCACCTTTGCTCATCTTTTGTCTGTTTTTATCAGTTTTTCTCATTTTTTCTCATTTTTTCTCAGTTTTTTCTTCTTTTTCAGTTTTTCTTTGTTATTTTCTCAGTTATTCTCAGTTTTTTTCTCAGTTCTTCTTCGTTTTTATTCTCAGTTTTTTTCATAGTTTATTTTCTCAGTTTTTCTGCTCAGTTTTTCTCAGATTTTCTTCTCATGTTTTCTCAGTTTTTTTCAGTTTTTTTGTCAGTTTTTCTTCTCAGTCCTTCTTCGTTTTTATTCTCAGTTTTTTAATAGTTTTTTTTTCCAGTTTTTTTTAATAGTTTATATTCTCAGTTTTTCTGCTCAGTTTTTCTAAGATTTTCTTCTCAGTTTTTCTGTTTGTTTCAGTTATTTTTCTCAGTTTTTCTTCTCAATTTTTTTCAATTTTTCTCAGATTTTCTCTCAGTTATTCTCAGTTTTTTTCTCAGTATTTTTTCTCAGTTATACTCAGTTTTTCTCATTTTTTCTCATTTTTCCAATTTTTTATCAGCTTTTTCTCAGTTTTTCTCAGTTTACTTGTTTTTTCAATTTTTTCTCAGTTTTTCTCATTTTTACCTCATTTTTTCAGTTTTTCTCATATTTTCTCATTTTTTCTCACCTTTGCTCATCTTTTGTCTGTTGTTATCAGTTTTTCTCATTTTTTCTCATTTTTTCTCAGTTTTTTCTTCTTTTTCAGTTTTTCTTTGTTATTTTCTCAGTTAATCTCAGTTTTTTTCTCAGTTCTTCTTCGTTTTTATTCTCAGTTTTTTTAATAGTTTTTTTTCTCAGTTTTTTTTAATAGTTTATTTTCTCAGTTTTTCTGCTTAGTTTTTCTCAGATTTTCTTCAGTTTTTCTCAGTTTTTTTCAGTTTTGTTTCTCAGTTTTTCTTCTCAGTTCTTCTTCGTTTTTATTCTCAGTTTTTTTCATAGTTTATTTTCTCAGTTTTTCTGCTCAGTTTTTCTCAGATTTTCTTCTCATGTTTTCTCAGTTTTTTTCAGTTTTTTTTCTCAGTTTTTCTTCTCAGTTCTTCTTCGTTTTTATTCTCAGTTTTTTAATAGTTTTTTTTTCCAGTTTTTTTTAATAGTTTATATTCTCAGTTTTTCTGCTCAGTTTTTCTGTTTGTTTCAGTTATTTTTCTCAGTTTTTCTTCTCAATTTTTTTCAATTTTTCTCAGATTTTCTCTCAGTTATCCTCAGTTTTTCTCATTTTTTCTCATTTTTCCAATTTGTTATCAGCTTTTTCTCAGTTTTTCTCAGTTTCCTTGTTTTTTCAATCTTTTTCTCAGTTTTTCTCATTTTTACCTCATTTTTTCACAGTTTTTCTCATATTTTCTCATTTTTCTCACCTTTTCTCACCTTTTGTCAGTTTTTCTCAGTTTTTCTCATTTTTTCTCAGTTTTTTTTCTGTTTTTTCTCAGTGTTTTCTTCTTTTTCAATTTTTCTTGGTTATTTTCTGTCCATTTTTCTCAGTTTTTCTTAATTTTCTTTCTCGGTTTCTTTCAGATTTTTTCTAAGTTGTTCTGCTGTTTATCGTCTCAGCTTTTCTGGTCAGTTTTTCTCTCAGTTTTTCTTCTCAGTTCTTCTTCGTTTTTATTCTCAGTTTTTTAATAGTTTTTTTTTCCAGTATTTTTTAATAGTTTATATTCTCAGTTTTTCTGCTCAGTTTTTCTAAGATTTTCTTCTCAGTTTTTCTGTTTGTTTTAGTTATTTTTCTCAGTTTTTCTTCTCAATTTTTTTCAATTTTTCTCAGATTTTCTCTCAGTTATTCTCAGTTTTTTTCTCAGTATTTTTTCTCAGTTATCCTCAGTTTTTCTCATTTTTTCTCATTTTTCCAATTTTTTATCAGCTTTTTCTCAGTTTTTCTCAGTTTACTTGTTTTTTCAATTTTTTCTCAGTTTTTCTCATTTTTAATCTCATTTTTTCAGTTTTTCTCATATTTTCTCATTTTTTCTCACGTTTTCTCACCTTTTGTCAGTTTTTCTCAGTTTTTCTCATTTTTTCTCATTTTTTTCTCAGTTTTTTCTTCTTTTTCAGTTTTTCTTAGTTATTTACTGTCCATTTTTCTCAGTTTTTCTTAATTTTCTTTCTCAGTTCCTTTCAGATTTTTTCTAAGTTTTTCTGCTGTTTATCTTCTCAGCTTTTCTGGTCAGTTTTTTTTCTCAGTTTTTCTTCTCAGTTCTTCGTTTTTATTCTCAGTTTTTTAAATAATTTTTTTTCTCAGTTTTTCTGCTCTGTCTTTCTCAGATTTTCTTCTCAGTTTTTCTCAGTTTGTTTCAGTTCTTTTTCTCAGTTTTTCTTCACAGATTTTTTCAGTTATTCTCAGATTTTCTCTCTGTTATTTTCAGTTTTTTCTCAGTATTTTTTCTCAGTTATTCTCAGTTTTTCTCATTTTTTCACATTTTTCCAAATTTTGATCAGCTTTTTCTCAGTTTTTCTCAGTTTACTTGTTTTTTCAATTTTCTCTCAGTTTTTCTCATTTTTACCTCATTTTTTCAGTTTTTCTCATATTTTCTCATTTTTTCCTCACCTTTTCTCATCTTTTGTATGTTTTTATCAGTTTTTCTCATTTTTCTCATTTTTTCTCAGTTTTTTCTTCTTTTTCAGTTTTTCTTTGTTATTTTCTCAGTTATTCTCAGTTTTTTTCTCAGTTCTTCTTCGTTTTTATTCTCAGTTTCTTAAATAGTTTTTTTTCTCAGTTTTTTTTAATAGTTTATTTTCTCAGCTTTTCTGCTTAGTTTTTCTCAGATTTTCTTCAGTTTTTCTCAGTTTTTTTCAGTTTTGTTTCTCAGTTTTTCTTCTCAGTTTTTCTCAGTTTTTCTCTCAGTTATTCTCAGTTTTTTTTCAGTATTTTTTCTCAGTTATTCTCAGTTTTTCTCAGTTTTTCTCATTTTTCCAATTTTTTCAGCTTTTTCTCAGTTTTTCTCAGTTTTTCTCATTTTTACCTCATTTTTTCACAGTTTTTCTCATATTTTGTCATTTTTCTCACCTTTTCTCACCTTTTGTCAGTTTTTCTCAGTTTTTCTCATATTTTCTCAGTTTTTCTCACCTTTTCTCACCTTTTGTCAGTTTTTCTCAGTTTTTCTCATTTTTTCTCATTTTTTCTCAGTTTTTTCTTCTTTTTCAGTTTTTCTTAGTTATTTACTGTCCATTTTTCTCAGTTTTTCTTAATTTTCTTTCTCAGTTTCTTTCAGATTTTTTCTAAGTTTTTCTGCTGTTTATCTTCTCAGCTTTTCTGGTCAGTTTTTTTCTCAGTTTTTCTTCTCAGTTCTTCGTTTTTATTCTCAGTTTTTTAAATAATTTTTTTTCTCAGTTTTTCTGCTCTGTCTTTCTCAGATTTTCTTCTCAGTTTTTCTCAGTTTGTTTCAGTTCTTTTTCTCAGTTTTTCTTCACAGTTTTTTTCAGTTATTCTCAAATTTTCTCTCTGTTATTTTCAGTTTTTTCTCAGTATTTTTTCTCAGTTATTCTCAGTTTTTCTCATTTTTTCACATTTTTCCAAATTTTTATCAGCTTTTTCTCAGTTTTTCTCAGTTTACTTGTTTTTTCAATTTTCTCTCAGTTTTTCTCATTTTTACCTCATTTTTTCACTGTTTTTCTCATATTTTCTCATTTTTTCTCATCTTTTCTCACCTTTTGTCAGTTTTTCTCAGTTTTTCTCGTTTTTTCTCATTTTTTCTCATTTTTTCTCAGTGTTTTCTTCTTTTTCAATTTTTCTTAGTTATTTTCTGACCATTTTTCTCAGTTTTTCTTAATTTTCTTTCTCAGTTTCTTTCAGATTTTTTCTAAGTTTTTCTGCTGTTTATCTTCTCAGCTTTTCTGGTCAGTTTTTTTCTCAGTTTTTCTCTCAGTTATTCTCAGTTTTTTTCTCAGTATTTTTTTCAGTTAATCTCAGTTTTTATTTTTTCTCATTTTTCCAATTTTTTATCAGCTTTTTCTCAGTTTTTCTCGGTTTCCTTGTTTTTTCATTTTTTTCTCAGTTTTTCTCATTTTTAACCTCATTTTTTCAGTTTTTCTCATATTTTCTCATTTTTTCACACCTTTTCTCACCTTTTGTCAGTTTTTCTCAGTTTTTCTCATTTTTTCTCAGTTTTTTCTTCTTTTTCAGTTTTTCTTAGTTATTTTCTGTCCATTTTTCTCAGTTTTTCTTAATTTTCTTTCTCAGTTTCTTTCAGATTTTTTCTAAGTTTTTCTGCTGTTTATCTTCTCAGCTTTTCTGGTCAGTTTTTTTCTCAGTTTTTCTTCTCAGTTCTTCGTTTTTATTCTCAGTTTTTTTAATAATTTTTTTTCTTAGTTTTTCTGCTGTCTTTCTCAGATTTTCTTCTCAGTTTTTCTCAGTTTGTTTCAGTTCTTTTTCTCAGTTTTTCTTCACAGCTTTTTTCAGTTTTTCTCAGTTTTCTCTCAGTTATTCTCAGTTTTTTTCTCAGTATTTTTCTCAGTTAATCTCAGTTTTTATTTTTTCTCATTTTTCCAATTTTTTATCAGCTTTTTCTCAGTTTTTCTCATTTTTAACCTCATTTTTTCAGTTTTTCTCATATTTTCTCATTTTTTCTCACCTTTTCTCACCTTTTGTCAGTTTTTCTCAGTTTTTCTCATTTTTTCTCATTTTTTCTCAGTTTTTTCTTCTTTTTCAGTTTTTCTTAGTTATTTTCTGTCCATTTTTCTCAGTTTTTCTTAATTTTCTTTCTCAGTTTTTTTCAGATGTTTTCTAAGTTTTTCTGCTCAGTTTATCTTCTCAGCTTTTCTGGTCAGTTTTTCTCTCAGTTTTTCTCAGTTCTTCTTCGTTTTTTTTCATACTTTTTTTTCTCAGTTTTTTTTCATAGTTTATTTTCTCAGTTTTTCTGCTCAGTTTTTCTCAGATTTTCTTCTCATGTTTTCTCAGTTTTTTTCAGTTTTTTTTCTCAGTTTTTCTTCTCAGTTCTTCTTCGTTTTTATTCTCAGTTTTTTAATAGTTTTTTTTCCAGTTTTTTTTAATAGTTTATATTCTCAGTTTTTCTGCTCAGTTTTTCTGTTTGTTTCAGTTATTTTTCTCAGTTTTTCTTCTCAATTTTTTTCAATTTTTCTCAGATTTTCTCTCAGTTATTCTCAGTTTTTTTCTCAGTATTTTTTCTCAGTTATCCTCAGTTTTTCTCATTTTTTCACATTTTTCCAAATTTTTATCAGCTTTTTCTCAGTTTTTCTCAGTTTACTTGTTTTTTCAATTTTCTCTCAGTTTTTCTCATTTTTACCTCATTTTTTCACAGTTTTTCTCATATTTTCTCATTTTTTCTCATCTTTTCTGACCTTTTGTCAGTTTTTCTCAGTTTTTCTCGTTTTTTCTCATTTTTTCTCATTTTTTCTCAGTTTTTTCTTCTTTTTCAGTTTTTCTTAGTTATTTTCTGTCCATTTTTCTCAGTTTTTCTTAATTTTCTTTCTCAGTTTCTTTCAGATTTTTTCTAAGTTTTTCTGCTGTTTATCTTCTCAGCTTTTCTGGTCAGTTTTTTTTCTCAGTTTTTCTTCTCAGTTCTTCGTTTTTATTCTCAGTTTTTTAAATAATTTTTTTTCTCAGTTTTTCTGCTCTGTCTTTCTCAGATTTTCTTCTCAGTTTTTCTCAGTTTGTTTCAGTTCTTTTTCTCAGTTTTTCTTCACAGTTTTTTTCAGTTATTCTCAGATTTTCTCTCTGTTATTTTCAGTTTTTTCTCAGTATTTTTTCTCAGTTATTCTCAGTTTTTCTCATTTTTTCACATTTTTCCAAATTTTTATCAGCTTTTTCTCAGTTTTTCTCAGTTTACTTGTTTTTTCAATTTTCTCTCAGTTTTTCTCATTTTTACCTCATTTTTTCAGTTTTTCTCATATTTTGTATGTTTTTATCAGTTTTTCTCATTTTTCTCATTTTTTCTCAGTTTTTTCTTCTTTTTCAGTTTTTCTTTGTTATTTTCTCAGTTATTCTCAGTTTTTTTCTCAGTTCTTCTTCGTTTTTATTCTCAGTTTCTTAAATAGTTTTTTTTCTCAGTTTTTTTTAATAGTTTATTTTCTCAGCTTTTCTGCGTAGTTTTTCTCAGATTTTCTTCAGTTTTTCTCAGTTTTTTTCAGTTTTGTTTCTCAGTTTTTCTTCTCAGTTTTTCTCAGTTTTTCTCTCAGTTATTCTCAGTTTTTTTTCAGTATTTTTTCTCAGTTATTCTCAGTTTTTCTCAGTTTTTCTCATTTTTCCAATTTTTTATCAGCTTTTTCTCAGTTTTTCTCAGTTTTTCTCATTTTTACCTCATTTTTTCACAGTTTTTCTCATATTTTGTCATTTTTCTCACCTTTTCTCACCTTTTGTCAGTTTTTCTCAGTTTTTCTCATATTTTCTCAGTTTTTCTCACCTTTTCTCACCTTTTGTCAGTTTTTCTCAGTTTTTCTCATTTTTTCTCATTTTTTCTCAGTTTTTTCTTCTTTTTCAGTTTTTCTTAGTTATTTACTGTCCATTTTTCTCAGTTTTTCTTAATTTTCTTTCTCAGTTTCTTTCAGATTTTTTCTAAGTTTTTCTGCTGTTTATCTTCTCAGCTTTTCTGGTCAGTTTTTTTTCTCAGTTTTTCTTCTCAGTTCTTCGTTTTTATTCTCAGTTTTTTAAATAATTTTTTTTCTCAGTTTTTCTGCTCTGTCTTTCTCAGATTTTCTTCTCAGTTTTTCTCAGTTTGTTTCAGTTCTTTTTCTCAGTTTTTCTTCACAGTTTTTTTCAGTTATTCTCAAATTTTCTCTCTGTTATTTTCAGTTTTTTCTCAGTATTTTTTCTCAGTTATTCTCAGTTTTTCTCATTTTTTCACATTTTTCCAAATTTTTATCAGCTTTTTCTCAGTTTTTCTCAGTTTACTTGTTTTTTCAATTTTCTCTCAGTTTTTCTCATTTTTACCTCATTTTTTCAGTTTTTCTCATATTTTCTCATTTTTTCTCATCTTTTCTCACCTTTTGTCAGTTTTTCTCAGTTTTTCTCGTTTTTTCTCATTTTTTCTCATTTTTTCTCAGTGTTTTCTTCTTTTTCAATTTTTCTTAGTTATTTTCTGACCATTTTTCTCAGTTTTTCTTAATTTTCTTTCTCAGTTTCTTTCAGATTTATTCTAAGTTTTTCTGCTGTTTATCTTCTCAGCTTTTCTGGTCAGTTTTTTTCTCAGTTTTTCTCTCAGTTATTCTCAGTTTTTTTCTCAGTATTTTTTTCAGCTAATCTCAGTTTTTATTTTTTCTCATTTTTCCAATTTTTTATCAGCTTTTTCTCAGTTTTTCTCGGTTTCCTTGTTTTTTCATTTTTTTCTCAGTTTTTCTCATTTTTAACCTCATTTTTTCAGTTTTTCTCATATTTTCTCATTTTTTCACACCTTTTCTCACCTTTTGTCAGTTTTTCTCAGTTTTTCTCATATTTTCTCAGTTTTTCTCACCTTTTCTCACCTTTTGTCAGTTTTTCTCAGTTTTTCTCATTTTTTCTCATTTTTTCTCAGTTTTTTCTTCTTTTTCAGTTTTTCTTAGTTATTTACTGTCCATTTTTCTCAGTTTTTCTTAATTTTCTTTCTCAGTTTCTTTCAGATTTTTTCTAAGTTTTTCTGCTGTTTATCTTCTCAGCTTTTCTGGTCAGTTTTTTTTCTCAGTTTTTCTTCTCAGTTCTTCGTTTTTATTCTCAGTTTTTTAAATAATTTTTTTTCTCAGTTTTTCTGCTCTGTCTTTCTCAGATTTTCTTCTCAGTTTTTCTCAGTTTGTTTCAGTTCTTTTTCTCAGTTTTTCTTCACAGTTTTTTTCAGTTATTCTCAAATTTTCTCTCTGTTATTTTCAGTTTTTTCTCAGTATTTTTTCTCAGTTATTCTCAGTTTTTCTCATTTTTTCACATTTTTCCAAATTTTTATCAGCTTTTTCTCAGTTTTTCTCAGTTTACTTGTTTTTTCAATTTTCTCTCAGTTTTTCTCATTTTTACCTCATTTTTTCAGTTTTTCTCATATTTTCTCATTTTTTCTCATCTTTTCTCACCTTTTGTCAGTTTTTCTCAGTTTTTCTCGTTTTTTCTCATTTTTTCTCATTTTTTCTCAGTGTTTTCTTCTTTTTCAATTTTTCTTAGTTATTTTCTGACCATTTTTCTCAGTTTTTCTTAATTTTCTTTCTCAGTTTCTTTCAGATTTATTCTAAGTTTTTCTGCTGTTTATCTTCTCAGCTTTTCTGGTCAGTTTTTTTCTCAGTTTTTCTCTCAGTTATTCTCAGTTTTTTTCTCAGTATTTTTTTCAGCTAATCTCAGTTTTTATTTTTTCTCATTTTTCCAATTTTTTATCAGCTTTTTCTCAGTTTTTCTCGGTTTCCTTGTTTTTTCATTTTTTTCTCAGTTTTTCTCATTTTTAACCTCATTTTTTCAGTTTTTCTCATATTTTCTCATTTTTTCACACCTTTTCTCACCTTTTGTCAGTTTTTCTCAGTTTTTCTCATATTTTCTCAGTTTTTCTCACCTTTTCTCACCTTTTGTCAGTTTTTCTCAGTTTTTCTCATTTTTTCTCATTTTTTCTCAGTTTTTTCTTCTTTTTCAGTTTTTCTTAGTTATTTACTGTCCATTTTTCTCAGTTTTTCTTAATTTTCTTTCTCAGTTTCTTTCAGATTTTTTCTAAGTTTTTCTGCTGTTTATCTTCTCAGCTTTTCTGGTCAGTTTTTTTTCTCAGTTTTTCTTCTCAGTTCTTCGTTTTTATTCTCAGTTTTTTAAATAATTTTTTTTCTCAGTTTTTCTGCTCTGTCTTTCTCAGATTTTCTTCTCAGTTTTTCTCAGTTTGTTTCAGTTCTTTTTCTCAGTTTTTCTTCACAGTTTTTTTCAGTTATTCTCAAATTTTCTCTCTGTTATTTTCAGTTTATTCTCAGTATTTTTTCTCAGTTATTCTCAGTTTTTCTCATTTTTTCACATTTTCCAAATTTCTATCAGCTTTTTCTCAGTTTTTCTCAGTTTACTTGTTTTTTCAATTTTCTCTCAGTTTTTCTCATTTTTACCTCATTTTTTCACAGTTTTTCTCATATTTTCTCATATTTTCTCATTTTTTCTCATCTTTTCTCACCTTTTGTCAGTTTTTCTCAGTTTTTCTCGTTTTTTCTCATTTTTTCTCATTTTTTCTCAGTGTTTTCTTCTTTTTCAATTTTTCTTAGTTATTTTCTGACCATTTTTCTCAGTTTGTCTTAATTTTCTTTCTCAGTTTCTTTCAGATTTTTTCTAAGTTTTTCTGCTGTTTATCTTCTCAGCTTTTCTGGTCAGTTTTTTTCTCAGTTTTTCTCTCAGTTATTCTCAGTTTTTTTCTCAGTATTTTTTTCAGTTAATCTCAGTTTTTATTTTTTCTCATTTTTCCAATTTTTTATCAGCTTTTTCTCAGTTTTTCTCGGTTTCCTTGTTTTTTCATTTTTTTCTCAGTTTTTCTCATTTTTAACCTCATTTTTTCAGTTTTTCTCATATTTTGTCATTTTTCTCACCTTTTCTCACCTTTTGTCAGTTTTTCTCAGTTTTTCTCATATTTTCTCAGTTTTTCTCACCTTTTCTCACCTTTTGTCAGTTTTTCTCAGTTTTTCTCATTTTTTCTCATTTTTTCTCAGTTTTTTCTTCTTTTTCAGTTTTTCTTAGTTATTTACTGTCCATTTTTCTCAGTTTTTCTTAATTTTCTTTCTCAGTTTCTTTCAGATTTTTTCTAAGTTTTTCTGCTGTTTATCTTCTCAGCTTTTCTGGTCAGTTTTTTTCTCAGTTTTTCTTCTCAGTTCTTCGTTTTTATTCTCAGTTTTTTTAATAATTTTTTTTCTTAGTTTTTCTGCTGTCTTTCTCAGATTTTCTTCTCAGTTTTTCTCAGTTTGTTTCAGTTCTTTTTCTCAGTTTTTCTTCACAGCTTTTTTCAGTTTTTCTCAGTTTTCTCTCAGTTATTCTCAGTTTTTTTCTCAGTATTTTTCTCAGTTAAACTCAGTTTTTATTTTTTCTCATTTTTGCAATTTTTTATCAGCTTTTTCTCAGTTTTTCTCATTTTTAACCTCATTTTTTCAGTTTTTCTCATATTTTCTCATTTTTTCTCATTTTTTCTCAGTTTTTTCTTCTTTTTCAGTTTTTCTTAGTTATTTTCTGTCCATTTTTCTCAGTTTTTCTTAATTTTCTTTCTCAGTTTTTTTCAGATGTTTTCTAAGTTTTTCTGCTCAGTTTATCTTCTCAGCTTTTCTGGTCAGTTTTTCTCTCAGTTTTTCTCAGTTCTTCTTCGTTTTTTTTCATAGTTTTTTTTCTCAGTTTTTTTTAATAGTTTATTTTCTCAGTTTTTCTGCTTAGTTTTACTCAGATTTTCTTCAGTTTTTCTCAGTTTGCTTCAGTTCTTTTTCTCAGTTTTTCTTCACAGCTTTTTTCAGCTTTTCTCAGTTTTTCTCTCAGTTATTCTCAGTTTTTTTCTCAATATTTTTTCTCATTTAATCTCAGTTTTTATTTTTTCTCTATTTTCCAATTTTTTATCAACTTTTTCTCAGTTTTTCTCGGTTTCCTTGTTTTTTCATTTTTTTCTCAGTTTTTCTCATTTTTAACCTCATTTTTTCAGTTTTTCTCATATTTTCTCATTTTTTCTCACCTTTTCTCACCTTTTGTCAGTTTTTCTCAGTTTTTCTCATTTTTTCTCATTTTTTCTCATTTTTTCTCAGTTTTTTCTTCTTTTTCAGTTTTTCTTAGTTATTTTCTGTCCATTTTTCTCAGTTTTTCTTAATTTTCTTTCTCAGTTTTTTTCAGATGTTTTCTAAGTTTTTCTGCTCAGTTTATCTTCTCAGCTTTTCTGGTCAGATTTTCTCTCAGTTTTTCTCAGTTCTTCTTCGTTTTTTTTCATAGTTTTTTTTCTCAGTTTTTT
Source organism: Pristiophorus japonicus (assembly GCF_044704955.1). Classification (NCBI taxonomy): domain Eukaryota; kingdom Metazoa; phylum Chordata; class Chondrichthyes; family Pristiophoridae; genus Pristiophorus; species Pristiophorus japonicus. The sequence continues at coordinate 86,623 of NW_027254801.1, read as the reverse complement.
TTCATAGTTTATTTTCTCAGTTTTTCTGCTCAGTTTTTCTCAGATTTTCTTCTCATGTTTTCTCAGTTTTTTTCAGTTTTTTTTGTCAGTTTTTCTTCTCAGTCCTTCTTCGTTTTTATTCTCAGTTTTTTAATAGTTTATTTTCTCAGTTTTTTTAATAGTTTATATTCTCAGTTTTTCTGCTCAGTTTTTCTAAGATTTTCTTCTCAGTTTTTCTGTTTGTTTCAGTTATTTTTCTCAGTTTTTCTTCTCAATTTTTTTCAATTTTTCTCAGATTTTCTCTCAGTTATTCTCAGTTTTTTTCTCAGTATTTTTTCTCAGTTATCCTCAGTTTTTCTCATTTTTTCTCATTTTTCCAATTTTTTATCAGCTTTTTCTCAGTTTTTCTCAGTTTACTTGTTTTTTCAATTTTTTCTCAGTTTTTCTCATTTTTACCTCATTTTTTCAGTCTTTCTCATATTTTCTCATTTTTTCTCACCTTTGCTCATCTTTTGTCTGTTTTTATCAGTTTTTCTCATTTTTTCTCATTTTTTCTCAGTTTTTTCTTCTTTTTCAGTTTTTCTTTGTTATTTTCTCAGTTATTCTCAGTTTTTTTCTCAGTTCTTCTTCGTTTTTATTCTCAGTTTTTTTAATAGTTTTTTTTCTCAGTTTTTTTTAATAGTTTATTTTCTCAGTTTTTCTGCTTAGTTTTTCTCAGATTTTCTTCAGTTTTTCTCAGTTTTTTTCAGTTTTGTTTCTCAGTTTTTCTTCTCTGTTCTTCGTTTTTATTCTCAGTTTTTTTCATAGTTTATTTTCTCAGTTTTTCTGCTCAGTTTTTCTCAGATTTTCTCCTCATGTTTTCTCAGTTTTTTTCAGTTTTTTTTCTCAGTTTTTCTTCTCAGTTCTTCTTCGTTTTTATTCTCAGTTTTTTTAATAGTTTTTTTTCTCAGTTTTTTTTAATAGTTTATTTTCTCAGTTTTTCTGCTTAGTTTTTCTCAGATTTTCTTCAGTTTTTCTCAGTTTTTTTCAGTTTTGTTTCTCAGTTTTTCTTCTCTGTTCTTCGTTTTTATTCTCAGTTTTTTTCATAGTTTATATTCTCAGTTTTTCTGCTCAGTTTTTCTGTTTGTTTCAGTTATTTTTCTCAGTTTTTCTTCTCAATTTTTTTCAATTTTTCTCAGATTTTCTCTCAGTTATCCTCAGTTTTTCTCATTTTTTCTCATTTTTCCAATTTTGTATCAGCTTTTTCTCAGTTTTTCTCAGTTTCCTTGTTTTTTCAATCTTTTTCTCAGTTTTTCTCATTTTTACCTCATTTTTTCACAGTTTTTCTCATATTTTCTCATTTTTCTCACCTTTTCTCACCTTTTGTCAGTTTTTCTCAGTTTTTCTCATTTTTTCTCAGTTTTTTCTTCTTTTTCAGTTTTTCTTAGTTATTTTCTGTCCATTTTTCTCAGTTTCTCTTAATTTTCTTTCTCAGTTTTTTTCAGATTTTTTCTAAGTTTTTCTGCTCAGTTTATCTTCTCAGCTTTTCTGGTCAGTTTTTTTCCCTCAGTTGTTCTTCTCTGTTCTTCGTTTTCTTCTCAGTTTTTTTTAATAGATATTTTTCTCAGTTTTTCTGCTCAGTTTTTCTCATATTTTCTTCTCAGTTTTTCTGTTTTTTCCAGATTTTTTTCTCAGTTTTTCTTCTCAGTTTTTTTCAGTTATTCTCAGATTTTCTCTCTGTTATTTTCAGTTTTTTCTCAGTATTTTTTCTCATTTATTCTCAGTTTTTCTCAGTTTTCCACATTTTTCCAAATTTTTATCAGCTTTTTCTCAGTTTTTCTCAGTTTACTTGTTTTTTCAATTTTCTCTCAGTTTTTCTCATTTTTACCTCATTTTTTCACAGTTTTTCTCATATATTCTCATTTTTTCTCATCTTTTCTCACCTTTTGTCAGTTTTTCTCATTTTTTCACATTTTTCCAAATTTTTATCAGCTTTTTCTCAGTTTTTCTCAGTTTACTTGTTTTTTCAATTTTCTCTCAGTTTTTCTCATTTTTACCTCATTTTTTCACAGTTTTTCTCATATTTTCTCATTTTTCTCATCTTTTCTCACCTTTTGTCAGTTTTTCTCAGTTTTTCTCGTTTTTTCTCTTTTTTTATTATTTTTTCTCAGTGTTTTCTTCTTTTTCAATTTTTCTTGGTTATTTTCTGTCCATTTTTCTCAGTTTTTCTTAATTTTCTTTCTCGGTTTCTTTCAGATTTTTTCTAAGTTTTTCTGCTGTTTATCGTCTCAGCTTTTCTGGTCAGTTTTTCTCTCAGTTTTTTTTCTCAGTTCTTCTTCGTTTTTATTCTCAGTTTTTAATAGTTTTTTTTTCCAGTTTTTCTTAATAGTTTATATTCTCAGTTTTTCTGCTCAGTTTTTCTAAGATTTTCTTCTCAGTTTTTCTGTTTGTTTCAGTTATTTTTCTCAGTTTTTCTTCTCAATTTTTTTCAATTTTTCTCAGATTCTCTCAGTTATTCTCAGTTTTTTTCTCAGTATTTTTTCTCAGTTATCCTCAGTTTTTCTCATTTTTTCTCATTTTTCCAATTTTTTATCAGCTTTTTCTCAGTTTTTCTCAGTTTACTTGTTTTTTCAATTTTTTCTCAGTTTTTCTCATTTTTAATCTCATTTTTTCAGTTTTTCTCATATTTTCTCATTTTTTCTCACCTTTTCTCACCTTTTGTCAGTTTTTCTCAGTTTTTCTCATTTTTTCTCATTTTTTTCTCAGTTTTTTCTTCTTTTTCAGTTTTTCTTAGTTATTTACTGTCCATTTTTCTCAGTTTTTCTTAATTTTCTTTCTCAGTTTCTTTCAGATTTTTTCTAAGTTTTTCTGCTGTTTATCTTCTCAGCTTTTCTGGTCAGTTTTTTTCTCAATTTTTCTTCTCAGTTCTTCGTTTTTATTCTCAGTTTTTTAAATAACTTTTTTTCTCAGTTTTTCTGCTCTGTCTTTCTCAGATTTTCTTCTCAGTTTTTCTCAGTTTGTTTCAGTTCTTTTTCTCAGTTTTTCTTCACAGTTTTTTTCAGTTATTCTCAGATTTTCTCTCTGTTATTTTCAGTTTTTTCTCAGTATTTTTTCTCAGTTATTCTCAGTTTTTCTCATTTTTTCACATTTTTCCAAATTTTTATCAGCTTTTTCTCAGTTTTTCTCTGTTTACTTGTTTTTTCAATTTTCTCTCAGTTTTTCTCATTTTTACCTCATTTTTTCACAGTTTTTCTCATATTTTCTCATTTTTTCTAATCTTTTCTCACCTTTTGTCAGTTTTTCTCAGTTTTTCTCGTTTTTTCTCATTTTTTCTCATTTTTTTCTCAGTGTTTTCTTCTTTTTCAATTTTTCTTAGTTATTTTCTGACCATTTTTCTCAGTTTTTCTTAATTTTCTTTCTCAGTTTCTTTCAGATTTTTTCTAAGTTTTTCTGCTGTTTATCTTCTCAGATTTTCTGGTCAGTTTTTTTCTCAGTTTTTCTTCTCAGTTCTTCGTTTTTATTCTCAGTTTTTTTAATAATTTTTTTTCTTAGTTTTTCTGCTCTGTCTTTCTCAGATTTTCTTCTCAGTTTTTCTCAGTTTGTTTCAGTTCTTTTTCTCAGTTTTTCTTCACAGCTTTTTTCAGCTTTTCTCAGTTTTCTCTCAGTTATTCTCAGTTTTTTTCTCAGTATTTTTTCTCAGTTAATCTCAGTTTTTATTTTTTCTCATTTTTCCAATTTTTTATCAGCTTTTTCTCAGTTTTTCTCGGTTTCCTTGTTTTTTCATTTTTTTCTCAGTTTTTCTCATTTTTAACCTCATTTTTTCAGTTTTTCTCATATTTTCTCATTTTTTCTCACCTTTTGTCAGTTTTTCTCAGTTTTTCTCATTTTTTCTCATTTTTTCTCAGTTTTTTCTTCTTTTTCAGTTTTTCTTAGTTATTTTCTGTCCATTTTTCTCAGTTTTTCTTAATTTTCTTTCTCAGTTTTTTTCAGATGTTTTCTAAGTTTTTCTGCTCAGTTTATCTTCTCAGCTTTTCTGGTCAGTTTTTCTCTCAGTTTTTCTTCTCAGTTCTTCTTCGTTTTTATTCTCAGTTTTTTTCATAGTTTATTTTCTCAGTTTTTCTGCTCAGTTTCTCTCAGATTTTCTACTCATGTTTTCTCAGTTTTTTTCAGTTTTTTTTGTCAATTTTTCTTCTCAGTTCTTCTTCGTTTTTATTCTCAGTTTTTTAAATAGTTTTTTTTCTCAGTTTTTTTAATAGTTTATTTTCTCAGCTTTTCTGCTTAGTTTTTCTCAGATTTTCTTCAGTTTTTCTCAGTTTTTTCAGTTTTGTTTCTCAGTTTTTCTTCTCAGTTTTTCTCAGTTTTTCTCTCAGGTATTCTCAGTTTTTTTTCAGTATTTTTTCTCAGTTTTCTCAGTTTTTCTCAGTTTTTCTCATTTTTACCTTATTTTTTCACAGTTTTTCTCATATTTTCTCATTTTTTCTCACCTTTTCTCACCTTTTGTCAGTTTTTCTCAGTTTTTCTCATTTTTTCTCAGTTTTTTCTTCTTTTTCAGTTTTTCTTAGTTATTTTCTGTCCATTTTTCTCAGTTTCTCTTAATTTTCTTTCTCAGTTTTTTCAGATTTTTTCTAAGTTTTTATGCTCAGTTTATCTTCTCAGCTTTTCTGGTCAGTTTTTTTCCTCAGTTTTTCTTCTCAGTTCTTCGTTTTCTTCTCAGTTTTTTTTAATAGATTTTTTTCTCAGTTTTTCTGCTCAGTTATTCTCATATTTTCTTCTCAGTTTTTCTGTTTTTTCCAGTTTTTTTTTCTCAGTTTTTCTTCTCAGTTTTTTTCAGTTATTCTCAGATTTTCTCTCTGTTATTTTCAGTTTTTTCTCAGTATTTTTTCTCAGTTATTCTCAGTTTTTCTCATTTTTTCACATTTTTCCAAATTTTTATCAGCTTTTTCTCAGTTTTTCTCAGTTTACTTGTTTTTTCAATTTTCTCTCAGTTTTTCTCATTTTTACCTCATTTTTTCACAGTTTTTCTCATATTTTCTCATTTTTTCTAATCTTTTCTCACCTTTTGTCAGTTTTTCTCAGTTTTTCTCGTTTTTTCTCATTTTTTCTCATTTTTTTCTCAGTGTTTTCTTCTTTTTCAATTTTTCTTAGTTATTTTCTGACCATTTTTCTCAGTTTTTCTTAATTTTCTTTCTCAGTTTCTTTCAGATTTTTTCTAAGTTTTTCTGCTGTTTATCTTCTCAGCTTTTCTGGTCAGTTTTTTTCTCAGTTTTTCTTCTCAGTTCTTCGTTTTTATTCTCAGTTTGTTTAATAATTTTTTTTCTTAGTTTTTCTGCTCTGTCTTTCTCAGATTTTCCTCTCAGTTTTTCTCAGTTTGTTTCAGTTCTTTTTCTCAGTTTTTCTTCACAGCTTTTTTCAGCTTTTCTCAGTTTTCTCTCAGTTATTCTCAGTTTTTTTCTCAGTATTTTTTCTCAGTTAATCTCAGTTTTTATTTTTTCTCATTTTTCCAATTTTTTATCAGCTTTTTCTCAGTTTTTCTCGGTTTCCTTGTTTTTTCATTTTTTTCTCAGTTTTTCTCATTTTTAACCTCATTTTTTCAGTTTTTCTCATATTTTCTCATTTGTTCTCACCTTTTGTCAGTTTTTCTCAGTTTTTCTCATTTTTTCTCATTTTTTCTCAGTTTTTTCTTCTTTTTCAGTTTTTCTTAGTTATTTTCTGTCCATTTTTCTCAGTTTTTCTTAATTTTCTTTCTCAGTTTTTTTCAGATGTTTTCTAAGTTTTTCTGCTCAGTTTATCTTCTCAGCTTTTCTGGTCAGTTTTTCTCTCAGTTTTTCTTCTCAGTTCTTCTTCGTTTTTATTCTCAGTTTTTTTCATAGTTTATTTTCTCAGTTTTTCTGCTCAGTTTCTCTCAGATTTTCTACTCATGTTTTCTCAGTTTTTTTCAGTTTTTTTTGTCAATTTTTCTTCTCAGTTCTTCTTCGTTTTTATTCTCAGTTTTTTAAATAGTTTTTTTTCTCAGTTTTTTTAATAGTTTATTTTCTCAGCTTTTCTGCTTAGTTTTTCTCAGATTTTCTTCAGTTTTTCTCAGTTTTTTCAGTTTTGTTTCTCAGTTTTTCTTCTCAGTTTTTCTCAGTTTTTCTCTCAGTTATTCTCAGTTTTTTTTCAGTATTTTTTCTCAGTTATTCTCAGTTTTTCTCAGTTTTTCTCATTTTTACCTTATTTTTTCACAGTTTTTCTCATATTTTCTCATTTTTTCTCACCTTTTCTCACCTTTTGTCAGTTTTTCTCAGTTTTTCTCATTTTTTCTCAGTTTTTTCTTCTTTTTCAGTTTTTCTTAGTTATTTTCTGTCCATTTTTCTCAGTTTCTCTTAATTTTCTTTCTCAGTTTTTTCAGATTTTTTCTAAGTTTTTATGCTCAGTTTATCTTCTCAGCTTTTCTGGTCAGTTTTTTTCCTCAGTTTTTCTTCTCAGTTCTTCGTTTTCTTCTCAGTTTTTTTTAATAGATTTTTTTCTCAGTTTTTCTGCTCAGTTATTCTCATATTTTCTTCTCAGTTTTTCTGTTTTTTCCAGATTTTTTTTCTCAGTTTTTCTTCTCAGTTTTTTTCAGTTATTCTCAGATTTTCTCTGTTATTTTCAGTTTTTTCTCAGTATTTTTTCTCAGTTATTCTCAGTTTTTCTCATTTTTTCACATTTTTCCAAATTTTTATCAGCTTTTTCTCAGTTTTTCTCAGTTTATTTGTTTTTTCAATTTTCTCTGTTTTTCTCATTTTTACCTCATTTTTTCACAGTTTTTCTCATATATTCTCATTTTTTCTCATCTTTTCTCACCTTTTGTCAGTTTTTCTCATTTTTTCACATTTTTCCAAATTTTTATCAGCTTTTTCTCAGTTTTTCTCAGTTTACTTGTTTTTTCAATTTTCTCTCAGTTTTTCTCATTTTTACCTCATTTTTGCACAGTTTTACTCATATTTTCTCATTTTTTCTCATCTTTTCTCACCTTTTGTCAGTTTTTCTCAGTTTTTCTCGTTTTTTCTCATTTTTTCTCAGTGTTTTCTTCTTTTTCAATTTTTCTTGGTTATTTTCTGTCCATTTTTCTCAGTTTTTCTTAATTTTCTTTCTCGGTTTCTTTCAGATTTTTTCTAAGTTTTTCTGCTGTTTATCTTCTCAGCTTTTCTGGTCAGTTTTTTTCTCAGTTTTTCTTCTCAGTTCTTCGTTTTTATTCTCAGTTTTTTAAATAATTTTTTTTCTCAGTTTTTCTGCTCTGTCTTTCTCAGATTTTCTTCTCAGTTTTTCTCAGTTTGTTTCAGTTCTTTTTCTCAGTTTTTCTTCACAATTTTTTTCAGTTTTTCTCAGTTTTTCTCTCAGTTATTCCCAGTTTTTTTCTCAGTATTCTTTCCTCAGTTAATCTCAGTTTTTATTTTTTCTCATTTTTCCAATTTTTTATCAGCTTTTTCTCAGTTTTTCTCGGTTTCCTTGTTTTTTCATTTTTTTCTCAGTTTTTCTCATTTTTAACCTCATTTTTTCAGTTTTTCTCATATTTTCTCATTTTTTCTCACCTTTTCTCACCTTTTGTCAGTTTTTCTCAGTTTTTCTCATTTTTTCTCAGTTTTTTCTTCTTTTTCAGTTTTTCTTAGTTATTTTCTGTCCATTTTTCTCAGTTTTTCTTAATTTTCTTTCTCAGTTTCTTTCAGATTTTTTCTAAGTTTTTCTGCTGTTTATCTTCTCAGCTTTTCTGGTCAGTTTTTTTCTCAGTTTTTCTTCTCAGTTCTTCGTTTTTATTCTCAGTTTTTTAAATAATTTTTTTCTCAGTTTTTCTGCTCTGTCTTTCTCAGATTTTCTTCTCAGTTTTTCTCAGTTTGTTTCAGTTCTTTTTCTCAGTTTTTCTTCAGTTTTTTTCAGTTATTCTCAGATTTTCTCTCTGTTATTTTCAGTTTTTTCTCAGTATTTTTTCTCAGTTATTCTCAGTTTTTCTCATTTTTGCACATTTTTCCAAATTTTTATCAGCTTTTTCTGAGTTTTTCTCAGTTTACTTGTTTTTTCAATTTTCTCTCAGTTTTTCTCATTTTACCTCATTTTTTCACAGTTTTTCTCATATTTTCTCATTTTTTCTCATCTTTTCTCACCTTTTGTCAGTTTTTCTCAGTTTTTCTCGTTTTTTCTCATTTTTTCTCATTTTTTCTCAGTGTTTTCTTCTTTTTCAATTTTTCTTAGTTATTTTCTGACCATTTTTCTCAGTTTTTCTTAATTTTCTTTCTCAATTTCTTTCAGATTTTTTCTAATTTTTCTGCTGTTTATCTTCTCAGCTTTTCTGGTCAGTTTTTTCTCAGTTTTTCTTCTCAGTTCTTCGTTTTTATTCTCAGTTTTTTTAATAATTTTTTTTCTTAGTTTTTCTGCTGTCTTTCTCAGATTTTCTTCTCAGTTTTTCTCAGTTTGTTTCAGTTCTTTTTCTCAGTTTTTCTTCACAGATTTTTTCAGTTTTGTTTCTCAGTTTTTCTTCTCAGTTCTTCTTCGTTTTTATTCTCAGTTTTTTTCATAGTTTATTTTCTCAGTTTTTCTGCTCAGTTTTTCTCAGATTTTCTTCTCATGTTTTCTCAGTTTTTTTCAGTTTTTTTTGTCAGTTTTTCTTCTCAGTTCTTCTTCGTTTTTATTCTCAGTTTTTTAATAGTTTTTTTTTCCAGTTTTTTTTCATAGTTTATATTCTCAGTTTTTCTGCTCAGTTTTTCTAAGATTTTCTTCTCAGTTTTTCTGTTTGTTTCAGTTATTTTTCTCAGTTTTTCTTCTCAATTTTTTTCAGTTTTTCTCAGATTTTCTCTCAGTTATTCTCAGTTTTTTTCTCAGTATTTTTTCTCAGTTATCCTCAGTTTTTCTCATTTTGTCTCATTTTTCCAATTTTTTATCAGCTTTTTCTCAGTTTTTCTCAGTTTACTTGTTTTTTCAATTTTTTCTCAGTTTTTCTCATTTTTAACCTCATTTTTTCAGTTTTTCTCATATTTTCTCATTTTTTCTCACCTTTTCTCACCTTTTGTCAGTTTTTCTCAGTTTTTCTCATTTTTTCTCTTTTTTTCTCAGTTTTTTCTTCTTTTTCAGTTTTTCTTAGTTATTTACTGTCCATTTTTCTCAGTTTTTCTTAATTTTCTTTCTCAGTTTCTTTCAGATTTTTTCTAAGTTTTTCTGCTGGTTATCTTCTCAGCTTTTCTGGTCAGTTTTTTTCTCAGTTTCTCTTCTCAGTTCTTCGTTTTTATTCTCAGTTTTTTAAATAATTTTTTTTCTCAGTGTTTCTGCTCTGTCTTTCTCAGATTTTCTTCTCAGTTGTTCTCAGTTTGTTTCATTTCTTTTTCTCAGTTTTTCTTCGCAGTTTTTTTCAGTTATTCTCAGATTTTCTCTCTGTTATTTTCAGTTTTTTCTCAGTATTTTTTCTCAGTTATTCTCAGTTTTTCACATTTTTTCACATTTTTCCAAATTTTTATCAGCTTTTTCTCAGTTTTTCTCAGTTTACTTGTTTTTTCAATTTTCTCTCAGTTTTTCTCATTTTTACCTCATTTTTTCACAGTTTATCTCATTTTTTCTCATTTTTTCTCATCTTTTCTCACCTTTTGTCAGTTTTTCTCAGTTTTTCTCGTTTTTTCTCATTTTTTCTCATTTTTTCTCAGTGTTTTCTTCCTTTTCAATTTTTCTTAGTTATTTTCTGACCATTTTTCTCAGTTTTTCTTAATTTTCTTTCTCAGTTTCTTTCAGATTTTTTCTAAGTTTTTCTGCTGTTTATCTTCTCAGCTTTTCTGGTCAGTTTTTTTCTCAGTTTTTCTTCACAGCTCTTTTCAGTTTTTCTCACTTGTTCCCAGTTTTTCTCATTTGTTCGCAATTTTTCTGATATTTTCGCAGTTTTACATTTTTTACATTTTTCCTCAGTTTTTCTCAGTTTTTGTCAGTTTTTCTCATTTTTTCTCTTTTTGTCTCATTTTTTCACATTTTCTTTCTCAGTTTTTCACATTTTTCTCAGTTTTTCGCATTTTTTCCCATTTTTTCTCATTTTATTCTCAGTTTTTCGCAAATATTCTCTTTTTGTCTTATTTTTTGACATTTTTTTCTCAGTTTTTTACATTTTTCTCAGTTTTTCCCAATTTTTCTCTCTTTGTCTCATTTTTTCTCATTTACTCTCAGTTTTTCCCATTTTTTCTCAATTTTTCTCATTTTGTCTAATTTCTTCACATTTTTTCTCAGTTTTTGTGTTCTTGTCCTTTGTTCTGTTTTGCTCATTTGTTTGCAGTTTTTCTCAGATGTTCTCATTTTTTCTGTTTTTCTCAATTTTTCTCATTTTGTCTCATTTTTTCAAATTTTTTCTCAGTTTTTCAGTTTTTCGTAATTTTTCTCAGTTTTTTCTTGCTTTCAATTTTTCTTAGTTGTTTTCATTGTTTTTCTCAGATTTCTCTGTTTTTCTCAGTTTTTCTCAGTTTTCCACATTTGTTTTTTTCCAATTTTTCTGTTTTTCTCATTTGTTCCCAGTTTTTCTCATTTGTTCGCAGTTTTTCTCATTTTTTTCTCAGTTTTTCTCATTTTTAACCTCATTTTTTCAGTTTTTCTCATATTTTCTCATTTTTTCTCACCTTTTCTCACCTTTTGTCAGTTTTTCTCAGTTTTTCTCATTTTTTCTCATTTTTTCTCAGTTTTTTCTTCTTTTTCAGTTTTTCTTAATTATTTTCTGTCCATTTTTCTCAGTTTTTCTTAATTTTCTTTCTCAGTTTTTTTCAGATGTTTTCTAAGTTTTTCTGCTCAGTTTATCTTCTCAGCTTTTCTGGTCAGTTTTTCTCTCAGTTTTTCTTCTCAGTTCTTCTTCGTTTTTTTTCATAGTTTTTTTCTCAGTTTTTTTTAATAGTTTATTTTCTCAGTTTTTCTGCTTAGTTTTACTCAGATTTTCTTCAGTTTTGCTCAGATTTTTTCAGTTTTGTTTCTCAGTTTTTCTTCTCAGTTCTTCTTCGTTTTTATTCTCAGTTTTTTTCATAGTTTATTTTCTCAGTTTTTCTGCTCAGTTTTTCTCAGATTTTCTTCTCATGTTTGCTCAGTTTTTTTCAGTTTTTTTTGTCAGTTTTTCTTCTCAGTTCTTCTTCGTTTTTATTCTCAGTTTTTTAATAGTTTTTTTTTCCAGTTTTTTTTCATAGTTTATATTCTCAGTTTTTCTGCGCAGTTTTTCTAAGATTTTCTTCTCAGTTTTTCTGTTTGTTTCAGTTATTTTTCTCAGTTTTTCTTCTCAATTTTTTTCAATTTTTCTCAGATTTTCTCTCAGTTATTCTCAGTTTTTTTCTCAGTATTTTTTCTCAGTTATCCTCAGTTTTTCTCATTTTGTCTCATTTTTCCAATTTTTTATCAGCTTTTTCTCAGTTTTTCTCAGTTTACTTGTTTTTTCAATTTTTTCTCAGTTTTTCTAATTTTTAGCCTCATTTTTTCAGTTTTTCTCATATTTTCTCATTTTTTCTCACCTTTTCTCACCTTTTGTCAGTTTTTCTCAGTTTTTCTCATTTTTTCTCTTTTTTTCTCAGTTTTGTCTTCTTTTTCAGTTTTTCTTAGTTATTTACTGTCCATTTTCTCAGTTTTTCTTAATTTTCTTTCTCAGTTTCTTTCAGATTTTTTCTAAGTTTTTCTGCTGTTTATCTTCTCAGCTTTTCTGGTCAGTTTTTTTCTCAGTTTTTCTTCTCAGTTCTTCGTTTTTATTCTCAGTTTTTTAAATAATTTTTTTTCTCAGTTTTTCTGCTCTGTCTTTCTCAGATTTAGTTCTCAGTTTTTCTCAATTTGTTTCAGTTCTTTTTCTCAGTTTATCTTCGCAGTTTTTATCAGTTATTCTCAGATTTTCTCCCTGTTATTTTCAGTTTTTTCTCAGTATTTTTTCTCAGTTATTCTCAGTTTTTCTCATTTTTTCACATTTTTCCAAATTTTTTTCAGCTTTTTCTCAGTTTTTCTCAGTTTACTTGTTTTTTCAATTTTCTCTCAGTTTTTCTCATTTTTACCTCATTTTTTCACAGTTTTTCTCATATTTTCTCATTTTTTCTCATCTTTTCTCACCTTTTGTCAGTTTTTCTCAGTTTTTCTCGTTTTTTCTCATTTTTTCTCATTTTTTCTCAGTGTTTTCTTCTTTTTCAATTTTTCTTAGTAATTTTCTGACCATTTTTCTCAGTTTTTCTTAATTTTCTTTCTCAGTTTCTTTAAGATTTTTTCTAAGTTTTTCTGCTGTTTATCTTCTCAGCTTTTCTGGTCAGTTTTTTTCTCAGTTTTTCTTCTCAGTTCTTCGTTTTTATTCTCAGTTTTTTTAATAATTTTTTTTCTTAGTTTTTCTGCTCTGTCTTTCTCAGATTTTCTTCTCAGTTTTTCTCAGTTTGTTTCAGTTGTTTTTCTCAGTTTTTCTTCACAATTTTTTATCAGTTTTTCTCAGTTTTTCTCTCAGTTATTCTCAGTTTTATTCTCAGTATTTTTTCTCAGTTAATCTCAGTTTTTATTTTTTCTCATTTTTCCAATTTTTTATCAGCATTTTTCTCAGTTTTTCTCGGTTTCCTTGTTTTTTCATTTTTTCTCAGTTTTTCTCATTTTTAACTTCATTTTTTCAGTTTTTCTCATATTTTCTCATTTTTTCTCACCTTTTCTTACCTTTTTTCAGTTTTTCTCAGTTTTTCTCATTTTTTCTCAGTTTTTTCTTCTTTTTCAATTTTTCTTAGTTATTTTCTGTCCATTTTTGTCAGTTTTTCTTAATTTTCTTTCTCAGTTTTTTTCAGATGTTTTCCAAGTTTTTCTGCTCAGTTTATCTTGTCAGCTTTTCTGGTCAGTTTTTCTCTCAGTTTTTCTTCTCAGTTCTTCTTCGTTTTTATTCTCAGTTTTTTTCATAGTTTTTTTTCGCAGTTTTTCTGCTCTGTCTTTCTCAGATTTTCTTCTCAATTTTTCTCAGTTTGTTTCAGTTCTTTTTCTCAGTTTTTCTTCACAGTCTTTTTCAGTTTTTCTCAGATTTTCTTCTCATGTTTTCTCAGTTTTTTTTGTCAGTTTTTCTTCTCAGTTCTTCTTCGTTTTTATTCTCAGTTTTTTAATAGTTTTTTTTCCAGTTTATTTTAATATTTTATATTCTCAGTTTTTCTGCTCAGTTTTTCTAAGATTTTCTTCTCAGTTTTTCTGTTTGTTTCAGTTATTTTTCTCAGTTTTTCTTCTCAATTTTTTTCAATTTTTCTCAGATTTTCTCTCAGTTATTCTCAGTTTTTTTCTCAGTATTTTTTCTCAGTTATCCTCAGTTTTTCTCATTTTTTCTCATTTTTCCAATTTTTTATCAGCTTTTTCTCAGTTTTTCTCAGTTTACTTGTTTTTTCAATTTTTTCTCAGTTTTTCTCATTTTTACCTCATTTTTTCAGTTTTTCTCATATTTTCTCATTTTTTCTCACCTTTTCTCATCTTTTGTATGTTTTTATCAGTTTTTCTCATTTTTCTCATTTTTTCTCAGTTTTTTCTTCTTTTTCAGTTTTTCTTTGTTATTTTCTCAGTTATTCTCAGTTTTTATCTCAGTTCTTCTTCGTTTTTATTCTCAGTTTCTTAAATAGTTTTTTTTCTCAGTTTTTTTTAATAGTTTATTTTCTCAGCTTTTCTGCTTAGTTTTTCTCAGATTTTCTTCAGTTTTTCTCAGTTTTTTTCAGTTTTGTTTCTCAGTTTTTCTTCTCAGTTTTTCTCAGTTTTTCTCTCAGTTATTCTCAGTTTTTTTTCAGTATTTTTTCTCAGTTATTCTCAGTTTTTCTCAGTTTTTCTCATTTTTCCAATTTTTTATCAGCTTTTTCTCAGTTTTTCTCATTTTTACCTCATTTCTTCACAGTTTTTCTCATATTTTGTCATTTTTCTCACCTTTTCTCACCTTTTGTCAGTTTTTCTCAGTTTTTCTCATATTTTCTCAGTTTTTTCTTCTTTTTCAGTTTCTCTTAGTTATTTTCTGTCCATTTTTCTCAGTTTCTCTTCATTTTCTTTCTCAGTTTTTTCAGATATTTTCTAAGATTTTATGCTCAGTTTATCTTCTCAGCTTTTCTGGTCAGTTTTCTTCTCAGTTTTTTTTAATAGATTTTTTTCTCAGTTTTTCTGCTCAGTTTTTCTCATATTTTCTTCTCAGTTTTTCTGTTTTTTCCAGATTTTTTTCTCAGTTTTTCTTCTCAGTTTTTTTCAGTTATTCTCAGATTTTCTCTGTTATTTCCAGTTTTTTCTCAGTATTTTTTCTGTTATTCTCAGTTTTTCTCATTTTTTCACATGTTTCCAAATTTTTATCAGCTTTTTCTCAGTTTTTCTCAGTTTACTTGTTTTTTCAATTTTCTCTCAGTTTTTCTCATTTTTACCTCATTTTTTCACAGTTTTTCTCATATTTTCTCATTTTTCTCATCTTTTCTCACCTTTTGTCAGTTTTTCTCAGTTTTTCTCGTTTTTTCTCATTTTTTCTCATTTTTTCTCAGTGTTTTCTTCTTTTTCAATTTTTCTTGGTTATTTTCTGTCCATTTTTCTCAGTTTTTCTTAATTTTCTTTCTCAGTTTCTTTCAAATTTTTTCTAAAGTTTTTCTGCAGTTTATCTTCTCAGCTTTTCTGGTCAGTTTTTTCTCAGTTTTTCTTCTCAGTTCTTCGTTTTTATTCTCAGTTTTTTTAATAATTTTTTTTCTCAGTTTTTCTGCTCTGTCTTTCTCAGATTTTCTTCTCAGTTTTTCTCAGTTTGTTTCAGTTTTTTTTCTCAGTTTTTCTTCACAGCTTTTTTCAGTTTTTCTCAGTTTTTCTCTCAGTTATTCTCAGTTTTTTTCTCAGTATTTTTTCTCAGTTAATCTCAGTTTTTATTTTTTCTCATTTTTCCAATTTTTTATTAGCTTGTTCTCAGTTTTTCTCGGTTTCCTTGTCTTTTCATTTTTTTCTCAGTTTTTCTCATTTTTAACCTAATTTTTTCAGTTTTTCTCATATTTTCTCATTTTTCTCACATTTTTCTCATCTTTTTCTGTTATTATCAGTTTTTCTCATTTTTTCTCATTTTTTCTCAGTTTTTTCTTCTTTTTCAGTTTATCTTTGTTATTTTCTAAGTTATTCTAAGTTTTTTTCTCAGTTTTCTTCGTTTTTATTCTCAGTTTTTTAAATAGTTTTTTTTCTCTGTTTTTTTTAATAGTTTATTTTCTCAGTTTTTCTGCTTAGTTTTTCTCAGATTTTCTTCAGTTTTTCTGTTTTTTCCAAATTTTTTTCTCAGTTTTTCTTCTCAGTTTTTTTCAGTTATTCTCAGATTTTCTCTCTGTTATTTTCAGTTTTTTCTCAGTATTTTTTCTCAGTTATTCTCAGTTTTTCTCATTTTTTCACATTTTTCCAAATTTTTATCAGCTTTTTCTCAGTTTTTCTCAGTTTACTTGTTTTTTCAATTTTCTCTCAGTTTTTCTCATTTTTACCTCATTTTTTCACAGTTTTTCTCATATTTTCTCATTTTTTCGCATCTTTTCTCACCTTTTGTCAGTTTCTCTCAGTTTTTCTCGTTTTTTCTCATTTTGTCTCATTTTTTCTCAGTGTTTTCTTCTTTTTCAATTTTTCTTAGTTATTTTCTGACCATTTTTCTCAGTTTTTCTTAATTTTCTTTCTCAGTTTCTTTCAGATTTTTTCTAAGTTTTTCTGCTGTTTATCTTCTCAGCTTTTCTGGTCAGTTTTTTTCTCAGTTTTTCTTCTCATTTCTTCGTTTTTATTCTCAGTTTTTGTAATAATTTTTTTTCTTAGTTTTTCTGCTCTGTCTTTCTCAGATTTTCTTCTCAGTTTTTCTCAGTTTGTTTCAGTTCTTTTTATCAGTTTTTCTTAATTTTCTTTCTCAGTTTTTCTGTTTGTTTCAGTTATTTTTCTCAGTTTTTCTTCTCAATTTTTTTCAATTTTTCTCAGATTTTCTCTCAGTTATTCTCAGTTTTTTTCTCAGTATTTTTTCTCAGTTATCCTCAGTTTTTCTCATTTTTTCTCATTTTTCCAATTTTTTATCAGCTTTTTCTCAGTTTTTCTCAGTTTACTTGTTTTTTCAATTTTTTCTCAGTTTTTCTCATTTTTACCTCATTTTTTCAGTTTTTCTCATATTTTCTCATTTTTTCTCACCTTTTCTCATCTTTTGTATGTTTTTATCAGTTTTTCTCATTTTTCTCATTTTTTCTCAGTTTTTTCTTCTTTTTCAGTTTTTCTTTGTTATTTTCTCAGTTATTCTCAGTTTTTTTCTCAGTTCCTTCGTTTTTATTCTCAGTTTCTTAAATAGTTTTTTTTCTCAGTTTTTTTTTAATAGTTTATTTTCTCAGCTTTTCTGCTTAGTTTTTCTCAGATTTTCTTCAGTTTTTATCAGTTTTTTTCAGTTTTGTTTCTCAGTTTTTCTTCTCAGTTTTTCTCAGTTTTTCTCTCAGTTATTCTCAGTTTTTTTTCAGTATTTGTTCTCAGTTATTCTCAGTTTTTCTCAGTTTTTCTCATTTTTACCTCATTTTTTCACAGTTTTTCTCATATTTTGTCATTTTTCTCACCTTTTCTCACCTTTTGTCAGTTTTTCTCAGTTTTTCTCATTTTTTCTCAGTTTTTTCTTCTTTTTCAGTTTTTCTTAGTTATTTTCTGTCCATTTTTCTCAGTTTCTCTTAATTTTCTTTCTCACTTTTTTCAGATTTTTTCTAAGTTTTTATGCTCAGTTTATCTTCTCAGCTTTTCTGGTCAGTTTTTTTCCTCAGTTTTTCTTCTCAGTTCTTCGTTTTCTTCTCAGTTTTTTTTAATAGATTTTTTCTCAGTTTTTCTGCTCAGTTTTTCTCATATTTTCTTCTCAGTTTTTCTGTTTTTTCCAGATTTTTTTTCTCAGTTTTTCTTCTCAGTTTTTTTCAGTTATTCTCAGATTTTCTCTGTTATTTTCAGTTTTTTCTCAGTATTTTTTCTCAGTTATTCTCAGTTTTTCTCATTTTTTCACATTTTTCCAAATTTTTATCAGCTTTTTCTCAGTTTTTCTCAGTTTACTTGTTTTTTCAATTTTCTCTCAGTTTTTCTCATTTTTACCTCATTTTTTCACAGTTTTTCTCATATTTTCTCATTTTTTCTCATCTTTTCGCACCTTTTGTCAGTTTTTCTCAGTTTTTCTCGTTTTTTCTCATTTTTTCTCATTTTTTCTCAGTGTTTTCTTCTTTTTCAATTTTTCTTGGTTATTTTCTGTCCATTTTTCTCAGTTTTTCTTAATTTTCTTTCTCAGTTTCTTTCAGATTTTTTCTAAGTTTTTCTGCAGTTTATCTTCTCAGCTTTTCTGGTCAGTTTTTTTTCTCCGTTTTTCTTCTCAGTTCTTCGTTTTTATTCTCAGTTTTTTAAATAATTTTTTTTCTCAGTTTTTCTGCTCTGTCTTTCTCAGATTTTCTTCTCAGTTTTTCTCAGTTTGTTTCAGTTCTTTTTCTCAGTTTTTCTCATTTTTAACTTAATTTTTTCAGTTTTTCTCATATTTTCTCATTTCTTCTCACCTTTTCTTACCTTTTTTCAGTTTTTCTCAGTTTTTCTCATTTTTTCTCATTTTTTCTCAGTTTTTTTCTTCTTTTTCAGTTTTTCTTAGTTATTTTCTGTCCATTTTTCTCAGTTTTTCTTAATTTTCTTTCTCAGTTTTTTTCAGATGTTTTCCAAGTTTTTCTGCTCAGTTTATCTTCTCAGCTTTTCTGGTCAGTTTTTCTCTCAGTTTTTCTTCTCAGTTCTTCTTCGTTTTTATCCTCAGTTTTTTTCATAGTTTTTTTTCTCAGTTTTTTTCATAGTTTATTTTCTCAGTTTTTCTTCTCAGTTCTTCTTCGTTTTTATTCTCAGTTTTTTAATAGTTTTTTTTTCCAGTTTTTTTTAATAGTGTATATTCTCAGTTTTTCTGCTCAGTTTTTCTAAGATTTTCTTCTCAGTTTTTCTGTTTGTTTCTGTTATTTTTCTCAGTTTTTCTTCTCAATTTTTTTCAATTTTTCTCAGATTTTCTCTCAGTTATTCTCAGTTTTTTTCTCAGTATTTTTGCTCAGTTATCCTCAGTTTTTCTCATTTTTTCTCATTTTTCCAATTTTTTATCAGCTTTTTCTCAGTTTTTCTCAGTTTACTTGTTTTTTCAATTTTTTCTCAGTTTTTCTCATTTTTACCTCATTTTTTCAGTTTTTCTCATATTTTCTCATTTTTTCTCACCTTTTCTCATCTTTTGTATGTTTTTATCAGTTTTTCTCATTTTTCTCATTTTTTCTCTGTTTTTTCTTCTTTTTCAGTTTTTCTTTGTTATTTTCTCAGTTATTCTCAGTTTTTTTCTCAGTTCTTCTTCGTTTTTATTCTCAGTTTCTTAAATAGTTTTTTTTCTCAGTTTTTTTTAATAGTTTATTTTCTCAGCTTTTCTGCTTAGTTTTTCTCAGATTTTCTTCAGTTTTTATCAGTTTTTTTCAGTTTTGTTTCTCAGTTTTTCTTCTCAGTTTTTCTCAGTTTTTCTCTCAGTTATTCTGTTTTTTTTCAGTATTTTTTCTCAGTTATTCTCAGTTTTTCTCATTTTTACCTCATTTTTTCACAGTTTTTCTCATATTTTGTCATTTTTCTCACCTTTTCTCACCTTTTGTCAGTTTTTCTCAGTTTTTCTCATTTTTTCTCAGTTTTTTCTTCTTTTTCAGTTTTTCTTAGTTATTTTCTGTCCATTTTTCTCAGTTTCTCTTAATTTTCTTTCTCAGTTTTTTCAGATTTTTTCTAAGTTTTTATGCTCAGTTTATCTTCTCAGCTTTTCTGGTCAGTTTTTTTCCTCAGTTTTTCTTCTCAGTTCTTCGTTTTCTTCTCAGTTTTTTTTAATAGATTTTTTTCTCAGTTTTTCTGCTCAGTTTTTCTCATATTTTCTTCTCAGTTTTTCTGTTTTTTCCAGATTTTTTTTCTCAGTTTTTCTTCTCAGTTTTTTTCAGTTATTCTCAGATTTTCTCTGTTATTTTCAGTTTTTTCTCAGTATTTTTTCTCAGTTATTCTCAGTTTTTCTCATTTTTTCACATTTTTCCAAATTTTTATCAGCTTTTTCTCAGTTTTTCTCAGTTTACTTGTTTTTTCAATTTTCTCTCAGTTTTTCTCATTTTTACCTCATTTTTTCACAGTTTTTCTCATATTTTCTCATTTTTTCTCATCTTTTCTCACCTTTTGTCAGTTTTTCTCAGTTTTTCTCGTTTTTTCTCATTTTTTCTCATTTTTTCTCAGTGTTTTCTTCTTTTTCAATTTTTCTTGGTTATTTTCTGTCCATTTTTCTCAGTTTTTCTTAATTTTCTTTCTCAGTTTCTTTCAGATTTTTTCTAAGTTTTTCTGCAGTTTATCTTCTCAGCTTTTCTGGTCAATTTTTTTTCTCAGTTTTTCTTCTCAGTTCTTCGTTTTTATTCTCAGTTTTTTAAATAATTTTTTTTCTCAGTTTTTCTGCTCTGTCTTTCTCAGATTTTCTTCTCAGTTTTTCTCAGTTTGTTTCAGTTCTTTTTCTCAGTTTTTCTCATTTTTAACTTAATTTTTTCAGTTTTTCTCATATTTTCTCATTTTTTCTCACCTTTTCTTACCTTTTTTCAGTTTTTCTCAGTTTTTCTCATTTTTTCTCATTTTTTCTCAGTTTTTTTCTTCTTTTTCAGTTTTTCTTAGTTATTTTCTGTCCATTTTTCTCAGTTTTTCTTAATTTTCTTTCTCAGTTTTTTTCAGATGTTTTCCAAGTTTTTCTGCTCAGTTTATCTTCTCAGCTTTTCTGGTCAGTTTTTCTCTCAGTTTTTCTTCTCAGTTCTTCTTCGTTTTTATTCTCAGTTTTTTTCATATTTTTTTTTCTCAGTTTTTTTCATAGTTTATTTTCTCAGTTTTTCTTCTCAGTTCTTCTTCGTTTTTATTCTCAGTTTTTTAATAGTTTTTTTTTCCAGTTTTTTTTAATAGTGTATATTCTCAGTTTTTCTGCTCAGTTTTTCTAAGATTTTCTTCTCAGTTTTTCTGTTTGTTTCAGTTATTTTTCTCAGTTTTTCTTCTCAATTTTTTTCAATTTTTCTCAGATTTTCTCTCAGTTATTCTCAGTTTTTTTCTCAGTATTTTTTCTCAGTTATCCTCAGTTTTTCTCATTTTTTCTCATTTTTCCAATTTTTTATCAGCTTTTTCTCAGTTTTTCTCAGTTTACTTGTTTTTTCAATTTTTTCTCAGTTTTTCTCATTTTTACCTCATTTTTTCAGTTTTTCTCATATTTTCTCATTTTTTCTCACCTTTTCTCATCTTTTGTATGTTTTTATCAGTTTTTCTCATTTTTCTCATTTTTTCTCAGTTTTTTCTTCTTTTTCAGTTTTTCTTTGTTATTTTCTCAGTTATTCTCAGTTTTTTTCTCAGTTCTTCTTCGTTTTTATTCTCAGTTTCTTAAATAGTTTTTTTTCTCAGTTTTTTTTAATAGTTTATTTTCTCAGCTTTTCTGCTTAGTTTTTCTCAGATTTTCTTCAGTTTTTATCAGTTTTTTTCAGTTTTGTTTCTCAGTTTTTCTTCTCAGTTTTTCTCAGTTTTTCTCTCAGTTATTCTCAGTTTTTTTTCAGTATTTGTTCTCAGTTATTCTCAGTTTTTCTCAGTTTTTCTCATTTTTACCTCATTTTTTCACAGTTTTTCTCATATTTTGTCATTTTTCTCACCTTTTCTCACCTTTTGTCAGTTTTTCTCAGTTTTTCTCATTTTTTCTCAGTTTTTTCTTCTTTTTCAGTTTTTCTTCGTTATTTTCTGTCCATTTTTCTCAGTTTCTCTTAATTTTCTTTCTCAGTTTTTTCAGATTTTTTCTAAGTTTTTATGCTCAGTTTATCTTCTCAGCTTTTCTGGTCAGTTTTTTTCCTCAGTTTTTCTTCTCAGTTCTTCGTTTTCTTCTCAGTTTTTTTTAATAGATTTTTTTCTCAGTTTTTCTGCTCAGTTTTTCTCATATTTTCTTCTCAGTTTTTCTGTTTTTTCCAGATTTTTTTTCTCAGTTTTTCTTCTCAGTTTTTTTCAGTTATTCTCAGATTTTCTCTGTTATTTTCAGTTTTTTCTCAGTATTTTTTCTCAGTTATTCTCAGTTTTTCTCATTTTTTCACATTTTTCCAAATTTTTATCAGCTTTTTCTCAGTTTTTCTCAGTTTACTTGTTTTTTCAATTTTCTCTCAGTTTTTCTCATTTTTACCTCATTTTTTCACAGTTTTTCTCATATTTTCTCATTTTTTCTCATCTTTTCTCACCTTTTGTCAGTTTTTCTCAGTTTTTCTCGTTTTTTCTCATTTTTTCTCATTTTTTCTCAGTGTTTTCTTCTTTTTCAATTTTTCTTGGTTATTTTCTGTCCATTTTTCTCAGTTTTTCTTAATTTTCTTTCTCAGTTTCTTTCAGATTTTTTCTAAGTTTTTCTGCAGTTTATCTTCTCAGCTTTTCTGGTCAGTTTTTTTTCTCAGTTTTTCTTCTCAGTTCTTCGTTTTTATTCTCAGTTTTTTAAATAATTTTTTTTCTCAGTTTTTCTCAGTTTGTTTCAGTTCTTTTTCTCAGTTTTTCTCATTTTTAACTTAATTTTTTCAGTTTTTCTCATATTTTCTCATTTTTTCTCACCTTTTCTTACCTTTTTTCAGTTTTTCTCAGTTTTTCTCATTTTTTCTCTTTTTTTCTCAGTTTTTTCTTCTTTTTCAGTTTTTCTTAGTTATTTTCTGTCCATTTTTCTCAGTTTTTCTTAATTTTCTTTCTCAGTTTTTTTCAGAGGTTTTCCAAGTTTTTCTGCTCAGTTTATCTTCTCAGCTTTTCTGGTCAGTTTTTCTCTCAGTTTTTCTTCTCAGTTCTTCTTCGTTTTTATTCTCAGTTTTTTTCATAGTTTTTTTTCTCAGTTTTTTTCATAGTTTATTTTCTCAGTTTTTCTTCTCAGTTCTTCTTCGTTTTTATTCTCAGTTTTTTAATAGTTTTTTTTTCCAGTTTTTTTTAATAGTGTATATTCTCAGTTTTTCTGCTCAGTTTTTCTAAGATTTTCTTCTCAGTTTTTCTGTTTGTTTCAGTTATTTCTCTCAGTTTTTCTTCTCAATTTTTTTCAATTTTTCTCAGATTTTCTCTCAGTTATTCTCAGTTTTTTTCTCAGTATTTTTTCTCAGTTATCCTCAGTTTTTCTCATTTTTTCTCATTTTTCCAATTTTTTATCAGCTTTTTCTCAGTTTTTCTCAGTTTACTTGTTTTTTCATTTTTTCTCAGTTTTTCTCATTTTTACCTCATTTTTTCAGTTTTTCTCATATTTTCTCATTTTTTCTCACTTTTGCTCATCTTTTGTCTGTTTTTATCAGTTTTTCTCATATTTTCTCATTTTTTCTCACTTTTGCTCATCTTTTGTCTGTTTTTATCAGTTTTTCTCATTTTTTCTCAGTTTTTTCTTCTTTTTCAGTTTTTCTTTGTTATTTTCTCAGTTATTCTCAGTTTTTTTCTCAGTTCTTCTTCGTTTTTATTCTCAGTTTCTTAAATAGTTTTTTTGCTCAGTTTTTTTTAATAGTTTATTTTCTCAGTTTTTCTGCTTAGTTTTTCTCAGATTTTCTTCAGTTTTTCTCAGTTTTTTTCAGTTTTGTTTCTCAGTTTTTCTTATCAGTTTTTCTCAGTTTTTCTCTCAGTTATTCTCAGTTTTTTTTCAGTATTTTTTCTCAGTTAATCTCAGTTTTTATTTTTTCTCATTTTTCCAATTTTTTATCAGCTTTTTCTCAGTTTTTCTCAGTTTCCTTGTTTTTTCAATCTTTTTCTCAGTTTTTCTCATATTTTCTCATTTCTCTCACCTTTTCTCACCTTTTGTCAGTTTTTCTCAGTTTTTCTCATTTTTTCTCATTTTTCCAATTTTTTATCAGCTTGTTCTCAGTTTTTCTCGGTTTCCTTGTTTTTTCATTTTTTTCTCAGTTTTTCTCATTTTTAACCTAATTTTTTCAGTTTTTCTCATATTTTCTCATTTTTTCTCACCTTTGCTCATCTTTTTCTGTTTTTATCAGTTTTTCTCATTTTTTCTCATTTTTTCTCAGTTTTTTCTTCTTTTTCAGTTTTTCTTTGTTATTTTCTCAGTTATTCTCAGTTTTTTTCTCAGTTTTCTTCGTTTTTATTCTCAGTTTTTTAAATAGTTTTTTTTCTCAGTTTTTTTTAATAGTTTATTTTCTCAGTTTTTCTGATTAGTTTTTCTCAGATTTTCTTCAGTTTTTCTGTTTTTTCCAGATTTTTTTCTCAGTTTTTCTTCTCAGTTTTTTTCAGTTATTCTCAGATTTTCTCTCTGTTATTTTCAGTTTTTTCTCAGTATTTTTTCTCAGTTAATCTCAGTTTTTCTCATTTTTTCACATTTTTCCAAATTTTTATCAGCTTTTTCTCAGTTTTTCTCAGTTTACTTGTTTTTTCAATTTTCTCAGTTTTTCTCATTTTTAACCTAATTTTTTCACAGTTTTTCTCATATTTTCTCATTTTTTCTCATCTTTTCTCACCTTTTGTCAGTTTTTCTCAGTTTTTCTCGTTTTTTCTCATTTTTTCTCATTTTTTCTCAGTGTTTTCTTCTTTTTCAATTATTCTTGGTTATTTTCTGTCTATTTTTCTCAGTTTTTCTTAATTTTCTTTCTCAGTTTCTTTCAGATTTTTTCTAAGTTTTTCTGCAGTTTATCTTCTCAGCTTTTCTGGTCAGTTTTTTTCTCAGTTTTTCTTCTCAGTTCTTCGTTTTTATTCTCAGTTTTTTTAATAATTTTTTTTCTCAGTTTTTCTGCTCTGTCATTCTCAGATTTTCTTCTCAGTTTTTCTCAGTTTGTTTCAGTTCTTTTTCTCAGTTTTTCTTCACAGTTTTTTTCAGTTTTTCTCTCAGTTATTCTCAGTTTTTTTCTCAGTATTTTTTCTCAGTTAATCTCAGTTTTTATTTTTTCTCATTTTTCCAATTTTTTATCAGCTTGTTCTCAGTTTTTCTCGGTTTCCTTGTTTTTTCATTTTTTTCTCAGTTTTTCTCATTTTTAACCTAATTTTTTCAGTTTTTCTCATATTTTCTCATTTTTTCTCACCTTTGCTCATCTTTTTCTGTTATTATCAGTTTTTCTCATTTTTTCTCATTTTTTCTCAGTTTTTTCTTCTTTTTCAGATTTTCTTTGTTATTTTCTCAGTTATTCTCAGTTTTTTGCTCAGTTTTCTTCGTTTTTATTCTCAGTTTTTTAAATAGTTTTTTTTCTCAGTTTTTTTTAATAGTTTATTTTCTCAGTTTTTCTCGGTTTCCTTGTTTTTTCATTTTTTTCTCAGTTTTTCTCATTTTTAACCTCATTTTTTCAGTTTTTCTCATATTTTCTCATTTTTTCTCACCTTTTCTCACCTTTTGTCAGTTTTTCTCAGTTTTTCTCATTTTTTCTCATTTTTTCTCAGTTTTTTCTTCTTTTTCAGTTTTTCTTAGTTATTTTCTGTCCATTTTTCTCAGTTTTTCTTAATTTTCTTTCTCAGTTTTTTTCAGATGTTTTCTAAGTTTTTCTGCTCAGTTTATCTTCTAAGCTTTTCTGGTCAGTTTTTCTCTCAGTTTTTCTTCTCAGTTCTTCTTCGTTTTTATTCTCAGTTTTTTTCATAGATTTTTTTCTCAGTTTTTTTTAATAGTTTATTTTCTCAGTTTTTCTGCTTAGTTTTTCTCAGATTTTCTTCAGTTTTTCTCAGTTTTTTTCAGTTTTGTTTCTCAGTTTTTCTTCTCAGTTCTTCTTCGTTTTTATTCTCAGTTTTTTTCACAGTTTTTTTTCTCAGTTTTTCTCTTCAGTTTTTCTCAGATTTTCTTCTCATGTTTTCTCAGTTTTTTTCAGTTTTTTTTGTCAGTTTTTCTTCTCAGTTCTTCTTCGTTTTTATTCTCAGTTTTTTAATAGTTTTTTTTTCCAGTTTTTTTTAATAGTTTATATTCTCAGTTTTTCTGCTCAGTTTTTCTAAGATTTTCTTCTCAGCTTTTCTGTTTGTTTCAGTTATTTTTCTCAGTTTTTCTTCTCAATTTTTTTCAAATTTTCTCAGATTTTCTCTCAGTTATTCTCAGTTTTGTTCTCAGTATTTATTCTCAGTTATCCTCAGTTTTTCTCATTTTTTCTCATTTTTCCAATTTTTTTCACCTTTTTCTCAGTTTTTCTCAGTTTACTTGTTTTTTCAATTTTTTCTCAGTTTTTCTCATTTTTACCTCATTTTTTCTGTTTTTCTCATATTTTCTCATTTTTTCTCACCTTTGCTCATCTTTTGTCTGTTTTTATCAGATTTTCTCATTTTTTCTCATTTTTTCTCAGTTTTTTCTTCTTTCAGTTTTTCTTTGTTATTTTCTCATTTATTCTCAGTTTTTTTCTCAGTTCTTCTTCGTTTTTTTTCTCAGTTTCTTGAATAGTTTTTTTTCTCTGTTTTTTTTAATAGTTTATTTTCTCAGTTTTTCTGCTTAGTTTCTCTCAGATTTTCTTCAGTTTTTCTCAGTTTTTTTCAGTTTTGTTTCTCAGTTTTTCTTATCAGTTTTTCTCAGTTTTTCTCTCAGTTATTCTCAGTTTTTTTTCAGTATTTTTTCTCAGTTATTCTCAGTTTTTCTCATTTTTCCAATTTTTTATCAGCTTTTTCTCAGTTTTTCTCGGTTTCCTTGTTTTTTCAATCTTTTTCTCAGTTTTTCTCATTTTTACCTCATTTTTTCAGTTTTTCTCATATTTTCTCATTTTTCTCACCTTTTCTCACCTTTTGTCAGTTTTTCTCAGTTTTTCTCATTTTTTCTCAGTTTTTTCTTCTTTTTCAGTTTTTCTTAGTTATTTTCTGTCCATTTTTCTCAGTTTCTCTTAATTTCCTTTCTCAGTTTTTTTCAGATTTTTTCAAAGTTTTTCTGCTCAGTTTATCTTCTCAGCTTTTCTGGTCAGTTTTTTTCCTCAGTTTTTCTTCTCAGTTCTTCGTTTTCTTCTCAGTTTTTTTTAATAGATTTTTTTCTCAGTTTTTCTGCTCAGTTTTTCTCATATTTTCTTCTCAGTTTTTCTGTTTTTTCCAGATTTTTTTCTCAGTTTTTCTTCTCAGTTTTTTTCAGTTATTCTCAAATTTTCTCTCTGTTATTTTCAGTTTTTTCTCAGTATTTTTTCTCAGTTATTCGCAGTTTTTCTCATTTTGTCACATTTTTCCAAATTTTTATCAGCTTTTTCTCAGTTTACTTGTTTTTTCAATTTTCTCACAGTTTTTCTCATTTTTACCTCATTTTTTCACAGTTTTTCTCATATTTTCTCATTTTTTCTCATCTTTTCTCACCTTTTGTCAGTTTTTCTCAGTTTTTCTCGTTTTTTCTGATTTTTTCTCATTTTTTCTCAGTGTTTTCTTCTTTTTCAATTTTTCTTGGTTATTTTCTGTCCATTTTTCTCAGTTTTTCTTAATTTTCTTTCTTTCAGATTTTTTCTAAGTTTTTCTGCTGTTTATCTTCTCAGCTTTTCTGGTCAGTTTTTTTCTCAGTTTTTCTTCTCAGTTCTTCTTTTTTATTCTCAGTTTTTTTAATAATTTTTTTTCTCAGTTTTTCTGCTCTGTCTTTCTCAGATTTTCTTCTCAGTTTTTCTCAGTTTGTTTCAGTTCTTTTTCTCAGTTTTTCTTCACAGTTTTTTTCAGTTTTTCTTAGTTTTTCTCTCAGTTATTCTCAGTTTTTTTCTCAGTATTTTTACTCAGTTAATCTCAGTTTTTATTTTTTCTCATTTTTCCAATTTTTTATCAGCTTTTTCTCAGTTTTTCTCGGTTTCCTTGTTTTTTCATTTTTTTCTCAGTTTTTCTCATTTTTAACCTAATGTTTTCAGTTTTTCTCATATTTTCTCATTTTTTTCTCACCTTTGCTCATCTTTTTCTGTTTTTATCAGTTTTTCTCATTTTTTCTCATTTTTGCTCAGTTTTTTCTTCTTTTTCAGTTTTTCTTTGTTATTTTCTCAGTTATTCTCAGTTTTTTTCTCAGTTTTCTTCGTTTTTATTCTCAGTTTTTTAAATAGTTTTTTTTCTCAGTTTTTTTTAATAGTTTATTTTCTCAGTTTTTCTGCTTAGTTTTTCTCAGATTTTCTTCAGTTTTTCTGTTTTTTCTAGATTTTCTTCTCAGTTTTTCTTCTCAGTTTTTTTCAGTTATTCTCAGATTTTCTCTCTGTTATTTTCAGTTTTTTCTCAGTATTTTTTCTCAGTTATTCTCAGTTTTTCTCATTTTTTCACATTTTTCCAAATTTTTATCAGCTTTTTCTCAGTTTTTCTCAGTTTACTTGTTTTTTCAATTTTCTCTGTTTTTCTCATTTTTACCTCATTTTTTCACAGTTTTTCTCATATTTTCTCATTTTTTCTCATCTTTTCTCACCTTTTGTCAGTTTTTCTCAGTTTTTCTCGTTTTTTCTCATTTTTTCTCATTTTTTCTCAGTGTTTCCTTCTTTTTCAATTTTTCTTGGTTATTTTCTGTCCATTTTTCTCAGTTTTTCTTAATTTTCTTTCTCAGTTTCTTTCAGATTTTTTCTAAGTTTTTCTGCTCAGCTTTTCTGGTCAGTTTTTTTTTCTCAGTTTTTCTTCTCAGTTCTTCGTTTTTATTCTCAGTTTTTTTAATAATTTTTTTCTCAGTTTTTCTGCTCTGTCTTTCTCAGATTTTCTTCTCAGTTTTTCTCAGTTTGTTTCAGTTCTTTTTCTCAGTTTTTCTTCACAGTTTTTTTCAGTTTTTCTCAGTTTTTCTCTCAGTTATTCTCAGTTTTTTTCTCAGTATTTTTTCTCAGTTAATCTCAGTTTTTATTTTTTCTCATTTTTCCAATTTTTTATCAGCTTGTTCTCAGTTTTTCTCGGTTTCCTTGTTTTTTCATTTTTTTCTCATTTTTTCTCATTTTTAACCTAATTGTTTCAGTTTTTCTCATATTTTCTCATTTTTTCTCACCTTTGCTCATCTTTTTCTGTGATTATCAGTTTTTCTCATTTTTTCTCAGTTTTTTCTTCTTTTTCAGTTTTTCTTTGTTATTTTCTCAGATATTCTCAGTTTTTTGCTCAGTTTTCTTCGTTTTTATTCTCAGTTTTTTAAATAGTTTTTTTTCTCAGTATTTTTTAATAGTTTATTTTCTCAGTTTTTCTCGGTTTCCTTGTTTTTTAATTTTTTTCTCGGTTTTTCTCATTTTTAACCTCATTTTTTCAGTTTTTCTCATATTTTCTCATTTTTTCTCACCTTTTGTCAGTTTTTCTCAGTTTTTCTCATTTTTTCTCAGTTTTTTCTTCTTTTTCAGTATTTCTTCGTTATTTTCTGTCCATTTTTCTCAGTTTTTCTTAATTTTCTTTCTCAGTTTTTTTCAGATGTTTTCTAAGTTTTTCTACTCAGTTTATCTTCTCAGCTTTTCTGGTCAGTTTTTCTCTCAGTTTTTCTTCTCAGTTCTTCTTCGTTTTTATTCTCAGTTTTTTTCATAGTTTTTTTTCTCAGTTTTTTTAAATAGTTTATTTTCTCAGTTTTTCTGCTTAGTTTTTCTCAGATTTTCTTCAGTTTTTCTCAGTTTTTTTCAGTTTTGTTTCTCAGTTTTTCTTCTCAGTTCTTCGTTTTTATTCTCAGTTTTTTTCACATCTTTTGTATGTTTTTATCAGTTTTTCTCATTTTTCTCATTTTTTCTCAGTTTTTTCTTCTTTTTCAGTTTTTCTTTGTTATTTTCTCAGTTATTCTCATTTTTTTCTCATTTTTTCTCGGTATTTCTCATATTTTCTCATTTTTTCTCAGTTTTTTTTGTTTTTCAGTTTTTCATAGATTTTTTCGCTGTTTTTCTCAGTTTTTTGTTGTTTTTCTCAGTTTTTCTCATTTGCATTTCTCAGTGTTGCTCATTTGTTTTTCTTAGTTATTCACATTTGTTTTCTCAGTTTTGCTCATTTGTTTTTCTCATTTATTTTCCTCAGTTTTTCTCATTTTTTCTCAGTTATTCTCAGATTTTCTCTTTTTTTTCTCAATTTTCAAATTTTTTCTCAGTTTTTTCGTCTTTTTCAGTTTTTCTTAGTTATTTTCTGTCCATGTTTCTCAGTTTTTCTCACTTTTTTTTCTCAGTTTTTCTCAGTTTTTTTCAGATTTTTTCTAAGTTTTTCTGCTCAGTTTATCTTCTCAGATTTTCTGGTCAGTTTTTTTCTCAGTTTTTCTTCTCAGTTCTTATTCGTTTTTATTCTCAGTTTTTTTCTTCGTTTTTTTTCTCAGTTTTTCTTCTCAATTTTTCTACACAGTTTTTCACAGTTTTCTTCTCACTTTAAATCAGTTGTTTTTCTTCGGTTTTTTTCCAAGTTTTTTTTCTCCGTTTTTCTTCAGTTTTTTTAATAGTTTTTTTCTCAGTTTTTCTGCTCAGTTTTTCTCAGATTTACTTCTCAGCTTTTCTCAGTTTTTCTCAATATTCTCGATTATTCTATTTGTTTCTCAGTTTTTCTGTTTTTCTCATTTTTACCTCATTTTTCTCATTTTTCCTCGTTTTTTTTTGTTTTTCA
The DNA here is from genome assembly GCF_044704955.1 of Pristiophorus japonicus. Taxonomy (NCBI): domain Eukaryota; kingdom Metazoa; phylum Chordata; class Chondrichthyes; family Pristiophoridae; genus Pristiophorus; species Pristiophorus japonicus. Next base: position 57,307 of record NW_027254801.1, on the reverse strand, counting down.
GTTTTTCATAGATTTTTTCGTTGTTTTTCTCAGTTTTTCGTTGTTTTTCTCAGTTTTTCTCATTTGTAATCCTCAGTTTTGCTCATTTGTTTTTCAGTTTTTCTCATTTGTATTTCTCAGTTTTGCTCATTTGTTTTCTCAGTTTTTCTCATTTGTATTTCTCAGTTTTGCTCATTTGTTTTTCTGAGTTTTTCACTTTTGTTTTTCTCAGTTTTTCTCATTTTTTTCGGTTTTTCTCCTCAGTTTTTCTTCTCAGTTTTCCTTCTCAGTTTTTCTAAGTTGTTCTCAGTTTTTCTCAGTTTTTTTCTCAGTTGTTTTTCTCAGTTTTTTTTCTCAGTTTTTCTGCATAGTTTTTCTCAGATTTTCTTCAGTTTTTTTCCGTTTTTATCTCAATTTTTCTTCTCAGTTTTTTGCAAATCTTTTCTGATTTTTTCTCAGTTTTTATTTATTTTCCTCATTTTTTCTCATTTTTTCTCAGTTATTCTCAGTTTTTTTCATTTTTTCTCATTTTCCTAACATTTTCTCAGCTTTTTTCAGTTTTTCTCAATTTTCTCGTTTATTCTATTTTTTTCTCAATTTTTCTGTTTTTCTCATTTTTACCTCATTTTTTCTTATTTTTTCTCGGTATTTCTCATATTTTCTCATTTTTTCTCAGTTTTTTTTGTTTTTCAGTTTTTCATAGATTTTTTCGCTGTTTTTCTCAGTTTTTTGTTGTTTTTCTCAGTTTTTCTCATTTGCATTTCTCAGTGTTGCTCATTTGTTTTTCTTAGTTATTCACATTGTTTTTCTCAGTTTTGCTCATTTGTTTTTCTCAGTTTTTCTCATTTGTATTTCTCAGTTTTGCTCATTTGTTTTACTCAGTTTTTCACATTTGTTTTTCTCAGTTTTTCTCATTTTTTTTCTGTTTTTCTCAGTTTTTCTTCTCAGTTTTCCTTCTCAGTTTTTCTAAGTTGTTCTCAGTTTTTTTCAGTTTTTTTCTCACTTTTTCTCAGTTGTTTTTCTCAGTTTTTTCTCTCAGTTTTTTTCTCAGTTTTTCTTCTCAGTTTTTCTGCTCAGTTTTTCTCAGATTTTCTTCTCAGTTTTTTTCCGTTTTTTTCTCAATTTTTCTTCTCAGTTTTTTGCAAATCTTTTCTGATTTTTTCTCAGTTTTTATTTATTTTCCTCAGTTTTTCTCATTTTTTCTCAGTTATTCTCAGTTTTTTTCATTTTTTCTCATTGTCCGAACATTTTCTCAGCATTTTTCAGTTTTTCTCAATTTTCTCGTTTATTCTATTTTTTTCTCAATTTTTCTGTTTTTCTCATTTTTACCTCATTTTTTTCTCATTTTTTCTCGGTATTTCTCATATTTTCTCATTTTTCTCAGTTTTTTTTGTTTTTCAGTTTTTCATAGATTTTTTCGCTGTTTTTCTCAGTTTTTTGTTGTTTTTCTCAGTTTTTCTCATTTGCATTTCTCAGTGTTGCTCATTTGTTTTTCAGTTATTCACATTTGTTTTCTCAGTTTTGCTCATTTGTTTTTCTCAGTTTATCTCATTTGTATTTCTCAGTTCTGCTCATTTGTTTTTCTCAGTTTTTCACATTTATTTTCCTCAGTTTTTCTCATTTTTTCTCAGTTATTCTCAGATTTTCTCATTTTTTCTCATTTTTCTAATTTTTTCTCAGTTTTTTCGTCTTTTTCAGTTTTTCTTAGTTATTTTCTGTCCATGTTTCTCAGTTTTTCTCACTTTTCTTTCTCAGTTTTTCTCAGTTTTTTTCAGATTTTTTCTAAGTTTTTCTGCTCAGTTTTTCTTCTCAGATTTTCTGGTCAGTTTTTTTCTCAGTTTTTCATCTCAGTTCTTATTCTCAGTTTTTTGTTGTTTTTCTCAGTTTTTCTCATTTGCATTTCTCAGTGTTGCTCATTTGTTTTTCTTAGTTATTCACATTTGTTTTCTCAGTCTTGCTCATTTGTTTTTCTCAGTTTTTCTCATTTGTATTTCTCAGTGTTGCTCATTTGTTTTTCTTAGTTATTCACATTGTTTTTCTCAGTTTTGCTCATTTGTTTTTCTCAGTTTTTCTCATTTGTATTTCTCAGTTTTGCTCATTTGTTTTTCTCAGTTTTTCACATTTGTTTTTCTCAGTTTTTCTCATTTTTTTTCTGTTTTTCTTAGTTTTTCTTCTCAGTTTTCCTTCTCAGTTTTTCTAAGTTGTTCTCAGTTTTTTTCAGTTTTTTTCTCACTTTTTCTCAGTTGTTTTTCTCAGTTTTTTTTCTCAGTTTTTTTCTCAGTTTTTCTTCTCAGTTTTTCTGCTCAGTTTTTCTCAGATTTTCTTCTCAGTTTTTTTCCGTTTTTTTCTCAATTTTTCTTCTCAGTTTTTTGCAAATCTTTTCTGATTTTTTCTCTGTTTTTATTTATTTTCCTCAGTTTTTCTCATTTTTTCTCAGTTATTCTCAGTTTTTTTCATTTTTTCTCATTGTCCTAACATTTTCTCAGCATTTTTCAGTTTTTCTCAATTTTCTCGTTTATTCTATTTTTTTCTCAATTTTTCTGTTTTTCTCATTTTTACCTCATTTTTTTCTCATTTTTTCTCGGTATTTCTCATATTTTCACATTTTTTCTCAGTTTTTTTTGTTTTTCAGTTTTTCATAGATTTTTTCGCTGTTTTTCTCAGTTTTTGGTTGTTTTTCTCAGTTTATCTCATTTGTAATCCTCAGTTTTGCTCATTTGTTTTTCAGTTTTTCTCATTTGTATTTCTCAGTTTTGCTCATTTGTTTTTCTCATTTTTTCTCATTTGTATTTCTCAGTTTTGCTCATTTGTTTTTCTCAGTTTTTCTCATTTGTATTTCTCAGTTTTGCTCATTTGTTTTTCTCAGTTTTTCACTTTTGTTTTTCTCAGTTTTTCTCATTTTTTTCTGTTTTTCTCCTCAGTTTTTCTTCTCAGTTTTCCTTCTCAGTTTTTCTAAGTTGTTCTCAGTTTTTCTCAGTTTTTTTCTCAGTTGTTTTTCTCAGTTTTTTTTCTCAGTTTTTTTCTCAGTTTTTCTTCTCAGTTTTTCTGCATAGTTTTTCTCAGATTTTCTTCAGTTTTTTTCCGTTTTTATCTCAATTTTTCTTCTCAGTTTTTTGCAAATCTTTTCTGATTTTTTCTCAGTTTTTATTTATTTTCCTCATTTTTTATCATTTTTTCTCAGTTATTCTCAGTTTTTTTCATTTTTTCTCATTTTCCTAACATTTTCTCAGCTTTTTTCAGTTTTTCTCAATTTTCTCGTTTCTTCTATTTTTTTCTCAATTTTTCTGTTTTTCTCATTTTTACCTCATTTTCTCTCATTTTTTCTCGGTATTTCTCATATTTTCTCATTTTTTCTCAGTTTTTTTTGTTTTTCAGTTTTTCATAGATTTTTTCACTGTTTTCCTCAGTTTTTTGTTCTTTTTCTCAGTTTTTCTCATTTGCATTTCTCAGTGTTGCTCATTTGTTTTTCTTAGTTATTCACATTGTTTTTCTCAGTTTTGCTCATTTGTTTTTCTCAGTTTTTCTCATTTGTATTTCTCAGTTTTGCTCATTTGTTTTTCTCAGTTTTTCACATTTGTTTTTCTCAGTTTTTCTCATTTTTTTTCTGTTTTTCTTAGTTTTTCTTCTCAGTTTTCCTTCTCAGTTTTTCTAAGTTGTTCTCAGTTTTTTTCAGTTTTTTTCTCACTTTTTCTCAGTTGTTTTTCTCAGTTTTTTTTCTCAGTTTTTTTCTCAGTTTTTCTTCTCAGTTTTTCTGCTCAGTTTTTCTCAGATTTTCTTCTCAGTTTTTTTCCGTTTTTTTCTCAATTTTTCTTCTCAGTTTTTTGCAAATCTTTTCTGATTTTTTCTCTGTTTTTATTTATTTTCCTCAGTTTTTCTCATTTTTTCTCAGTTATTCTCAGTTTTTTTCATTTTTTCTCATTGTCCTAACATTTTCTCAGCATTTTTCAGTTTTTCTCAATTTTCTCGTTTATTCTATTTTTTTCTCAATTTTTCTGTTTTTCTCATTTTTACCTCATTTTTTTCTCATTTTTTCTCGGTATTTCTCATATTTTCACATTTTTTCTCAGTTTTTTTTGTTTTTCAGTTTTTCATAGATTTTTTCGCTGTTTTTCTCAGTTTTTGGTTGTTTTTCTCAGTTTATCTCATTTGTAATCCTCAGTTTTGCTCATTTGTTTTTCAGTTTTTCTCATTTGTATTTCTCAGTTTTGCTCATTTGTTTTTCTCATTTTTTCTCATTTGTATTTCTCAGTTTTGCTCATTTGTTTTTCTTAGTTATTCACATTTGTTTTCTCAGTTTTGCTCATTTGTTTTTCTCAGTTTTTCACATTTATTTTCCTCAGTTTTTCTCATTTTTTCTCAGTTATTCTCAGTTTTTCTCATTTTTTCTCATTTTTCTAATTTTTTCTCAGTTTTTTCGTCTTTTTCAGTTTTTCTTAGTTATTTTCTGTCCATGTTTCTCAGTTTTTCTCACTTTTCTTTCTCAGTTTTTCTCAGTTTTTTTCAGATTTTTTTTAAGTTTTTCTGCTCAGTTTATCTTCTCAGATTTTCTGGTCAGTTTTTTTTCTCAGTTTTTCTTCTCAGTTCTTATTCGTTTTTATTCTCAGTTTTTTTCTTCGTTTTTTTTCTCAGTTTTTCTTCTCAATTTTTCTACACAGTTTTTCACAGTTTTCTTCTCACTTTAAATCAGTTGTTTTACTTCGGGTTTTTTACCAAGTTTTTATTCTCCGTTTTTCTTCAGTTTTTTTAATAGTTTTTTTTCTCAGTTTTTCTGCTCAGTTTTTCTCAGATTTACTTCTCAGCTTTTCTCAGTTTTTCTCAATATTCTCGATTATTCTATTTGTTTCTCAGTTGTTCTGTTTTTCTCATTTTTACCTCGTTTTTTCTCGTTTTTTTTTCAGTTTTTCATAGATTTTTTCGTTGTTTTTCTCAGTTTTTCGTTGTTTTTCTCAGTTTTTCTCATTTGTAATCCTCAGTTTTGCTCATTTGTTTTTCAGTTTTTCTCATTTGTATTTCTCAGTTTTGCTCATTTGTTTTTCTCAGTTTTTCTCATTTGTATTTCTCAGTTTTGCTCATTTGTTTTTCTCAGTTTTTCACTTTTGTTTTTCTCAGTTTTTCTCATTTTTTTCTGTTTTTCTCCTCAGTTTTTCTTCTCAGTTTTCCATCTCAGTTTTTCTAAGTTGTTCTCAGTTTTTCTCAGTTTTTTTCTCAGTTGTTTTTCTCAGTTTTTTTTCTCAGTTTTTTTCTCAGTTTTTCTTCTCAGTTTTTCTGCATAGTTTTTCTCAGATTTTCTTCAGTTTTTTTCCGTTTTTATCTCAATTTTTCTTCTCAGTTTTTTGCAAATCTTTTCTGATTTTTTCTCAGTTTTTATTTATTTTCCTCATTTTTTATCATTTTTTCTCTGTTATTCTCAGTTTTTTTCATTTTTTCTCATTTTCCTAACATTTTCTCAGCTTTTTTCAGTTTTTCTCAATTTTCTCGTTTATTCTATTTTTTTCTCAATTTTTCTGTTTTTCTCATTTTTAGCTCATTTTTTCTCATTTTTTCTCGGTATTTCTCATATTTTCTCATTTTTTCTCAGTTTTTTTTGTTTTTCAGTTTTTCATAGATTTTTTCGCTGTTTTTCTCAGTTTTTTGTTGTTTTTCTCAGTTTTTCTCATTTGCATTTCTCAGTGTTGCTCATTTGTTTTTCTTAGTTATTCACATTGTTTTTCTCAGTTTTGCTCATTTGTTTTTCTCAGTTTTTCTCATTTGTATTGCTCAGTTTTGCTCATTTGTTTTACTCAGTTTTTCACATTTGTTTTCCTCAGTTTTTCTCATTTGTTTCTGTTTTTCTCAGTTTTTCTTCTCAGTTTTCCTTCTCAGTTTTTCTAAGTTGTTCTCAGTTTTTTTCAGTTTTTTTCTCACTTTTTCTCAGTTGTTTTTCTCAGTTGTTTTTCTCAGTTTTTTTCTCAGTTTTTCTTCTCAGTTTTTCTGCTCAGTTTATCTTCTCAGATTTTCTTCAGTTTTTTTCCGTTTTTATCTCAATTTTTCTTCTCAGTTTTTTGCAAATCTTTTCTGATTTTTTCTCAGTTTTTATTTATTTTCCTCATTTTTTCTCATTTTTTATCAGTTATTCTCAGTTTTTTTCATTTTTTCTCATTTTCCTAACATTTTCTCAGCTTTTTTCAGTTTTTCTCAATTTTCTCGTTTATTCTATTTTTTTCTCAATTTTTCTGTTTTTCTCATTTTTACCTCATTTTTTCTCATTTTTTCTCGGTATTTCTCAAATTTTCTCATTTTTTCTCAGTTTTTTTTGTTTTTCAGTTTTTCATAGATTTTTTCGCTGTTTTTCTCAGTTTTTTGTTCTTTTTCTCAGTTTTTCTCATTTGCATTTCTCAGTGTTGCTCATTTGTTTTTCTTAGTTATTCACATTTGTTTTCTCAGTTTTGCTTATTTGTTTTTCTCAGTTTTTCTCATTTGTATTTCTCAGTTTTGCTCATTTGTTTTTCTCAGTTTTTCACATTTATTTTCCTCAGTTTTTCTCATTTTTTCTCAGTTATTCTCAGTTTTTCTCATTTTTTCTCATTTTTCTAATTTTTTCTCAGTTTTTTCGTCTTTTTCAGTTTTTCTTAGTTATTTTCTGTCCATGTTTCTCAGTTTTTCTCACTTTTCTTTCTCAGTTTTTCTCATTTTTTTTCAAATTTTTCTAAGTTTTTCTGCTCAGTTTATCTTCTCAGATTTTCTGGTCAGTTTTTTTCTCAGTTTTTCTTCTCAGTTCTTATTCGTTTTTATTCTCAGTTTTTTTCTTCGTTTTTTTTCTCAGTTTTTCTTCTCAATTTTTCTACACAGTTTTTCACAGTTTTCTTCTCACTTTAAATCAGTTGTTTTTCTTCGGTTTTTTTCCAAGTTTTTTTTCTCCGTTTTTCTTCAGTTTTTTTAATAGTTTTTTTCTCAGTTTTTCTGCTCAGTTTTTCTCAGATTTACTTCTCAGCTTTTCTCAGTTTTTCTCAATATTCTCGATTATTCTATTTGTTTCTCAGTTTTTCTGTTTTTCTCATTTTTACCTCATTTTTCTCATTTTTCCTCGTTTTTTTTTGTTTTTCAGTTTTTCATAGATTTTTTCGTTGTTTTTCTCAGTTTTTCGTTGTTTTTCTCATTTTTACCTCATTTTCTCTCATTTTTTCTCGGTATTTCTCATATTTTCTCATTTTTTCTCAGTTTTTTTTGTTTTTCAGTTTTTCATAGATTTTTTCACTGTTTTCCTCAGTTTTTTGTTCTTTTTCTCAGTTTTTCTCATTTGCATTTCTCAGTGTTGCTCATTTGTTTTTCTTAGTTATTCACATTGTTTTTCTCAGTTTTGCTCATTTGTTTTTCTCAGTTTTTCTCATTTGTATTTCTCAGTTTTGCTCATTTGTTTTTCTCAGTTTTTCACATTTGTTTTTCTCAGTTTTTCTCATTTTTTTTCTGTTTTTCTTAGTTTTTCTTCTCAGTTTTCCTTCTCAGTTTTTCTAAGTTGTTCTCAGTTTTTTTCAGTTTTTTTCTCACTTTTTCTCAGTTGTTTTTCTCAGTTTTTTTTCTCAGTTTTTTTCTCAGTTTTTCTTCTCAGTTTTTCTGCTCAGTTTTTCTCAGATTTTCTTCTCAGTTTTTTTCCGTTTTTTTCTCAATTTTTCTTCTCAGTTTTTTGCAAATCTTTTCTGATTTTTTCTCTGTTTTTATTTATTTTCCTCAGTTTTTCTCATTTTTTCTCAGTTATTCTCAGTTTTTTTCATTTTTTCTCATTGTCCTAACATTTTCTCAGCATTTTTCAGTTTTTCTCAATTTTCTCGTTTATTCTATTTTTTTCTCAATTTTTCTGTTTTTCTCATTTTTACCTCATTTTTTTCTCATTTTTTCTCGGTATTTCTCATATTTTCACATTTTTTCTCAGTTTTTTTTGTTTTTCAGTTTTTCATAGATTTTTTCGCTGTTTTTCTCAGTTTTTGGTTGTTTTTCTCAGTTTATCTCATTTGTAATCCTCAGTTTTGCTCATTTGTTTTTCAGTTTTTCTCATTTGTATTTCTCAGTTTTGCTCATTTGTTTTTCTCATTTTTTCTCATTTGTATTTCTCAGTTTTGCTCATTTGTTTTTCTCAGTTTTTCTCATTTGTATTTCTCAGTTTTGCTCATTTGTTTTTCTCAGTTTTTCACTTTTGTTTTTCTCAGTTTTTCTCATTTTTTTCTGTTTTTCTCCTCAGTTTTTCTTCTCAGTTTTCCTTCTCAGTTTTTCTAAGTTGTTCTCAGTTTTTCTCAGTTTTTTTCTCAGTTGTTTTTCTCAGTTTTTTTTCTCAGTTTTTTTCTCAGTTTTTCTTCTCAGTTTTTCTGCATAGTTTTTCTCAGATTTTCTTCAGTTTTTGTCCGTTTTTATCTCAATTTTTCTTCTCAGTTTTTTGCAAATCTTTTCTGATTTTTTCTCAGTTTTTATTTATTTTCCTCATTTTTTATCATTTTTTCTCAGTTATTCTCAGTTTTTTTCATTTTTTCTCATTTTCCTAACATTTTCTCAGCTTTTTTCAGTTTTTCTCAATTTTCTCGTTTCTTCTATTTTTTTCTCAATTTTTCTGTTTTTCTCATTTTTACCTCATTTTCTCTCATTTTTTCTCGGTATTTCTCATATTTTCTCATTTTTTCTCAGTTTTTTTTGTTTTTCAGTTTTTCATAGATTTTTTCACTGTTTTCCTCAGTTTTTTGTTCTTTTTCTCAGTTTTTCTCATTTGCATTTCTCAGTGTTGCTCATTTGTTTTTCTTAGTTATTCACATTGTTTTTCTCAGTTTTGCTCATTTGTTTTTCTCAGTTTTTCTCATTTGTATTTCTCAGTTTTGCTCATTTGTTTTTCTCAGTTTTTCACATTTGTTTTTCTCAGTTTTTCTCATTTTTTTTCTGTTTTTCTTAGTTTTTCTTCTCAGTTTTCCTTCTCAGTTTTTCTAAGTTGTTCTCAGTTTTTTTCAGTTTTTTTCTCACTTTTTCTCAGTTGTTTTTCTCAGTTTTTTTTCTCAGTTTTTTTCTCAGTTTTTCTTCTCAGTTTTTCTGCTCAGTTTTTCTCAGATTTTCTTCTCAGTTTTTTTCCGTTTTTTTCTCAATTTTTCTTCTCAGTTTTTTGCAAATCTTTTCTGATTTTTTCTCTGTTTTTATTTATTTTCCTCAGTTTTTCTCATTTTTTCTCAGTTATTCTCAGTTTTTTTCATTTTTTCTCATTGTCCTAACATTTTCTCAGCATTTTTCAGTTTTTCTCAATTTTCTCGTTTATTCTATTTTTTTCTCAATTTTTCTGTTTTTCTCATTTTTACCTCATTTTTTTCTCATTTTTTCTCGGTATTTCTCATATTTTCACATTTTTTCTCAGTTTTTTTTGTTTTTCAGTTTTTCATAGATTTTTTCGCTGTTTTTCTCAGTTTTTGGTTGTTTTTCTCAGTTTATCTCATTTGTAATCCTCAGTTTTGCTCATTTGTTTTTCAGTTTTTCTCATTTGTATTTCTCAGTTTTGCTCATTTGTTTTTCTCATTTTTTCTCATTTGTATTTCTCAGTTTTGCTCATTTGTTTTTCTTAGTTATTCACATTTGTTTTCTCAGTTTTGCTCATTTGTTTTTCTCAGTTTTTCACATTTATTTTCCTCAGTTTTTCTCATTTTTTCTCAGTTATTCTCAGTTTTTCTCATTTTTTCTCATTTTTCTAATTTTTTCTCAGTTTTTTCGTCTTTTTCAGTTTTTCTTAGTTATTTTCTGTCCATGTTTCTCAGTTTTTCTCACTTTTCTTTCTCAGTTTTTCTCAGTTTTTTTCAGATTTTTTTTAAGTTTTTCTGCTCAGTTTATCTTCTCAGATTTTCTGGTCAGTTTTTTTTCTCAGTTTTTCTTCTCAGTTCTTATTCGTTTTTATTCTCAGTTTTTTTCTTCGTTTTTTTTCTCAGTTTTTCTTCTCAATTTTTCTACACAGTTTTTCACAGTTTTCTTCTCACTTTAAATCAGTTGTTTTACTTCGGGTTTTTTACCAAGTTTTTATTCTCCGTTTTTCTTCAGTTTTTTTAATAGTTTTTTTTCTCAGTTTTTCTGCTCAGTTTTTCTCAGATTTACTTCTCAGCTTTTCTCAGTTTTTCTCAATATTCTCGATTATTCTATTTGTTTCTCAGTTGTTCTGTTTTTCTCATTTTTACCTCGTTTTTTCTCGTTTTTTTTTCAGTTTTTCATAGATTTTTTCGTTGTTTTTCTCAGTTTTTCGTTGTTTTTCTCAGTTTTTCTCATTTGTAATCCTCAGTTTTGCTCATTTGTTTTTCAGTTTTTCTCATTTGTATTTCTCAGTTTTGCTCATTTGTTTTTCTCAGTTTTTCTCATTTGTATTTCTCAGTTTTGCTCATTTGTTTTTCTCAGTTTTTCACTTTTGTTTTTCTCAGTTTTTCTCATTTTTTTCTGTTTTTCTCCTCAGTTTTTCTTCTCAGTTTTCCATCTCAGTTTTTCTAAGTTGTTCTCAGTTTTTCTCAGTTTTTTTCTCAGTTGTTTTTCTCAGTTTTTTTTCTCAGTTTTTTTCTCAGTTTTTCTTCTCAGTTTTTCTGCATAGTTTTTCTCAGATTTTCTTCAGTTTTTTTCCGTTTTTATCTCAATTTTTCTTCTCAGTTTTTTGCAAATCTTTTCTGATTTTTTCTCAGTTTTTATTTATTTTCCTCATTTTTTATCATTTTTTCTCTGTTATTCTCAGTTTTTTTCATTTTTTCTCATTTTCCTAACATTTTCTCAGCTTTTTTCAGTTTTTCTCAATTTTCTCGTTTATTCTATTTTTTTCTCAATTTTTCTGTTTTTCTCATTTTTAGCTCATTTTTTCTCATTTTTTCTCGGTATTTCTCATATTTTCTCATTTTTTCTCAGTTTTTTTTGTTTTTCAGTTTTTCATAGATTTTTTCGCTGTTTTTCTCAGTTTTTTGTTGTTTTTCTCAGTTTTTCTCATTTGCATTTCTCAGTGTTGCTCATTTGTTTTTCTTAGTTATTCACATTGTTTTTCTCAGTTTTGCTCATTTGTTTTTCTCAGTTTTTCTCATTTGTATTGCTCAGTTTTGCTCATTTGTTTTACTCAGTTTTTCACATTTGTTTTCCTCAGTTTTTCTCATTTGTTTCTGTTTTTCTCAGTTTTTCTTCTCAGTTTTCCTTCTCAGTTTTTCTAAGTTGTTCTCAGTTTTTTTCAGTTTTTTTCTCACTTTTTCTCAGTTGTTTTTCTCAGTTGTTTTTCTCAGTTTTTTTCTCAGTTTTTCTTCTCAGTTTTTCTGCTCAGTTTATCTTCTCAGATTTTCTTCAGTTTTTTTCCGTTTTTATCTCAATTTTTCTTCTCAGTTTTTTGCAAATCTTTTCTGATTTTTTCTCAGTTTTTATTTATTTTCCTCATTTTTTCTCATTTTTTATCAGTTATTCTCAGTTTTTTTCATTTTTTCTCATTTTCCTAACATTTTCTCAGCTTTTTTCAGTTTTTCTCAATTTTCTCGTTTATTCTATTTTTTTCTCAATTTTTCTGTTTTTCTCATTTTTACCTCATTTTTTCTCATTTTTTCTCGGTATTTCTCAAATTTTCTCATTTTTTCTCAGTTTTTTTTGTTTTTCAGTTTTTCATAGATTTTTTCGCTGTTTTTCTCAGTTTTTTGTTCTTTTTCTCAGTTTTTCTCATTTGCATTTCTCAGTGTTGCTCATTTGTTTTTCTTAGTTATTCACATTTGTTTTCTCAGTTTTGCTTATTTGTTTTTCTCAGTTTTTCTCATTTGTATTTCTCAGTTTTGCTCATTTGTTTTTCTCAGTTTTTCACATTTATTTTCCTCAGTTTTTCTCATTTTTTCTCAGTTATTCTCAGTTTTTCTCATTTTTTCTCATTTTTCTAATTTTTTCTCAGTTTTTTCGTCTTTTTCAGTTTTTCTTAGTTATTTTCTGTCCATGTTTCTCAGTTTTTCTCACTTTTCTTTCTCAGTTTTTCTCATTTTTTTTCAAATTTTTCTAAGTTTTTCTGCTCAGTTTATCTTCTCAGATTTTCTGGTCAGTTTTTTTCTCAGTTTTTCTTCTCAGTTCTTATTCGTTTTTATTCTCAGTTTTTTTCTTCGTTTTTTTTCTCAGTTTTTCTTCTCAATTTTTCTACACAGTTTTTCACAGTTTTCTTCTCACTTTAAATCAGTTGTTTTTCTTCGGTTTTTTTCCAAGTTTTTTTTCTCCGTTTTTCTTCAGTTTTTTTAATAGTTTTTTTCTCAGTTTTTCTGCTCAGTTTTTCTCAGATTTACTTCTCAGCTTTTCTCAGTTTTTCTCAATATTCTCGATTATTCTATTTGTTTCTCAGTTTTTCTGTTTTTCTCATTTTTACCTCATTTTTCTCATTTTTCCTCGTTTTTTTTTGTTTTTCAGTTTTTCATAGATTTTTTCGTTGTTTTTCTCAGTTTTTCGTTGTTTTTCTCATTTTTACCTCATTTTCTCTCATTTTTTCTCGGTATTTCTCATATTTTCTCATTTTTTCTCAGTTTTTTTTGTTTTTCAGTTTTTCATAGATTTTTTCACTGTTTTCCTCAGTTTTTTGTTCTTTTTCTCAGTTTTTCTCATTTGCATTTCTCAGTGTTGCTCATTTGTTTTTCTTAGTTATTCACATTGTTTTTCTCAGTTTTGCTCATTTGTTTTTCTCAGTTTTTCTCATTTGTATTTCTCAGTTTTGCTCATTTGTTTTTCTCAGTTTTTCACATTTGTTTTTCTCAGTTTTTCTCATTTTTTTTCTGTTTTTCTTAGTTTTTCTTCTCAGTTTTCCTTCTCAGTTTTTCTAAGTTGTTCTCAGTTTTTTTCAGTTTTTTTCTCACTTTTTCTCAGTTGTTTTTCTCAGTTTTTTTTCTCAGTTTTTTTCTCAGTTTTTCTTCTCAGTTTTTCTGCTCAGTTTTTCTCAGATTTTCTTCTCAGTTTTTTTCCGTTTTTTTCTCAATTTTTCTTCTCAGTTTTTTGCAAATCTTTTCTGATTTTTTCTCTGTTTTTATTTATTTTCCTCAGTTTTTCTCATTTTTTCTCAGTTATTCTCAGTTTTTTTCATTTTTTCTCATTGTCCTAACATTTTCTCAGCATTTTTCAGTTTTTCTCAATTTTCTCGTTTATTCTATTTTTTTCTCAATTTTTCTGTTTTTCTCATTTTTACCTCATTTTTTTCTCATTTTTTCTCGGTATTTCTCATATTTTCACATTTTTTCTCAGTTTTTTTTGTTTTTCAGTTTTTCATAGATTTTTTCGCTGTTTTTCTCAGTTTTTGGTTGTTTTTCTCAGTTTATCTCATTTGTAATCCTCAGTTTTGCTCATTTGTTTTTCAGTTTTTCTCATTTGTATTTCTCAGTTTTGCTCATTTGTTTTTCTCATTTTTTCTCATTTGTATTTCTCAGTTTTGCTCATTTGTTTTTCTCAGTTTTTCTCATTTGTATTTCTCAGTTTTGCTCATTTGTTTTTCTCAGTTTTTCACTTTTGTTTTTCTCAGTTTTTCTCATTTTTTTCTGTTTTTCTCCTCAGTTTTTCTTCTCAGTTTTCCTTCTCAGTTTTTCTAAGTTGTTCTCAGTTTTTCTCAGTTTTTTTCTCAGTTGTTTTTCTCAGTTTTTTTTCTCAGTTTTTTTCTCAGTTTTTCTTCTCAGTTTTTCTGCATAGTTTTTCTCAGATTTTCTTCAGTTTTTTTCCGTTTTTATCTCAATTTTTCTTCTCAGTTTTTTGCAAATCTTTTCTGATTTTTTCTCAGTTTTTATTTATTTTCCTCATTTTTTATCATTTTTTCTCAGTTATTCTCAGTTTTTTTCATTTTTTCTCATTTTCCTAACATTTTCTCAGCTTTTTTCAGTTTTTCTCAATTTTCTCGTTTCTTCTATTTTTTTCTCAATTTTTCTGTTTTTCTCATTTTTACCTCATTTTCTCTCATTTTTTCTCGGTATTTCTCATATTTTCTCATTTTTTCTCAGTTTTTTTTGTTTTTCAGTTTTTCATAGATTTTTTCACTGTTTTCCTCAGTTTTTTGTTCTTTTTCTCAGTTTTTCTCATTTGCATTTCTCAGTGTTGCTCATTTGTTTTTCTTAGTTATTCACATTGTTTTTCTCAGTTTTGCTCATTTGTTTTTCTCAGTTTTTCTCATTTGTATTTCTCAGTTTTGCTCATTTGTTTTTCTCAGTTTTTCACATTTGTTTTTCTCAGTTTTTCTCATTTTTTTTCTGTTTTTCTTAGTTTTTCTTCTCAGTTTTCCTTCTCAGTTTTTCTAAGTTGTTCTCAGTTTTTTTCAGTTTTTTTCTCACTTTTTCTCAGTTGTTTTTCTCAGTTTTTTTTCTCAGTTTTTTTCTCAGTTTTTCTTCTCAGTTTTTCTGCTCAGTTTTTCTCAGATTTTCTTCTCAGTTTTTTTCCGTTTTTTTCTCAATTTTTCTTCTCAGTTTTTTGCAAATCTTTTCTGATTTTTTCTCTGTTTTTATTTATTTTCCTCAGTTTTTCTCATTTTTTCTCAGTTATTCTCAGTTTTTTTCATTTTTTCTCATTGTCCTAACATTTTCTCAGCATTTTTCAGTTTTTCTCAATTTTCTCGTTTATTCTATTTTTTTCTCAATTTTTCTGTTTTTCTCATTTTTACCTCATTTTTTTCTCATTTTTTCTCGGTATTTCTCATATTTTCACATTTTTTCTCAGTTTTTTTTGTTTTTCAGTTTTTCATAGATTTTTTCGCTGTTTTTCTCAGTTTTTGGTTGTTTTTCTCAGTTTATCTCATTTGTAATCCTCAGTTTTGCTCATTTGTTTTTCAGTTTTTCTCATTTGTATTTCTCAGTTTTGCTCATTTGTTTTTCTCATTTTTTCTCATTTGTATTTCTCAGTTTTGCTCATTTGTTTTTCTTAGTTATTCACATTTGTTTTCTCAGTTTTGCTCATTTGTTTTTCTCAGTTTTTCACATTTATTTTCCTCAGTTTTTCTCATTTTTTCTCAGTTATTCTCAGTTTTTCTCATTTTTTCTCATTTTTCTAATTTTTTCTCAGTTTTTTCGTCTTTTTCAGTTTTTCTTAGTTATTTTCTGTCCATGTTTCTCAGTTTTTCTCACTTTTCTTTCTCAGTTTTTCTCAGTTTTTTTCAGATTTTTTTTAAGTTTTTCTGCTCAGTTTATCTTCTCAGATTTTCTGGTCAGTTTTTTTTCTCAGTTTTTCTTCTCAGTTCTTATTCGTTTTTATTCTCAGTTTTTTTCTTCGTTTTTTTTCTCAGTTTTTCTTCTCAATTTTTCTACACAGTTTTTCACAGTTTTCTTCTCACTTTAAATCAGTTGTTTTACTTCGGGTTTTTTACCAAGTTTTTATTCTCCGTTTTTCTTCAGTTTTTTTAATAGTTTTTTTTCTCAGTTTTTCTGCTCAGTTTTTCTCAGATTTACTTCTCAGCTTTTCTCAGTTTTTCTCAATATTCTCGATTATTCTATTTGTTTCTCAGTTGTTCTGTTTTTCTCATTTTTACCTCGTTTTTTCTCGTTTTTTTTTCAGTTTTTCATAGATTTTTTCGTTGTTTTTCTCAGTTTTTCGTTGTTTTTCTCAGTTTTTCTCATTTGTAATCCTCAGTTTTGCTCATTTGTTTTTCAGTTTTTCTCATTTGTATTTCTCAGTTTTGCTCATTTGTTTTTCTCAGTTTTTCTCATTTGTATTTCTCAGTTTTGCTCATTTGTTTTTCTCAGTTTTTCACTTTTGTTTTTCTCAGTTTTTCTCATTTTTTTCTGTTTTTCTCCTCAGTTTTTCTTCTCAGTTTTCCATCTCAGTTTTTCTAAGTTGTTCTCAGTTTTTCTCAGTTTTTTTCTCAGTTGTTTTTCTCAGTTTTTTTTCTCAGTTTTTTTCTCAGTTTTTCTTCTCAGTTTTTCTGCATAGTTTTTCTCAGATTTTCTTCAGTTTTTTTCCGTTTTTATCTCAATTTTTCTTCTCAGTTTTTTGCAAATCTTTTCTGATTTTTTCTCAGTTTTTATTTATTTTCCTCATTTTTTATCATTTTTTCTCTGTTATTCTCAGTTTTTTTCATTTTTTCTCATTTTCCTAACATTTTCTCAGCTTTTTTCAGTTTTTCTCAATTTTCTCGTTTATTCTATTTTTTTCTCAATTTTTCTGTTTTTCTCATTTTTAGCTCATTTTTTCTCATTTTTTCTCGGTATTTCTCATATTTTCTCATTTTTTCTCAGTTTTTTTTGTTTTTCAGTTTTTCATAGATTTTTTCGCTGTTTTTCTCAGTTTTTTGTTGTTTTTCTCAGTTTTTCTCATTTGCATTTCTCAGTGTTGCTCATTTGTTTTTCTTAGTTATTCACATTGTTTTTCTCAGTTTTGCTCATTTGTTTTTCTCAGTTTTTCTCATTTGTATTGCTCAGTTTTGCTCATTTGTTTTACTCAGTTTTTCACATTTGTTTTCCTCAGTTTTTCTCATTTGTTTCTGTTTTTCTCAGTTTTTCTTCTCAGTTTTCCTTCTCAGTTTTTCTAAGTTGTTCTCAGTTTTTTTCAGTTTTTTTCTCACTTTTTCTCAGTTGTTTTTCTCAGTTGTTTTTCTCAGTTTTTTTCTCAGTTTTTCTTCTCAGTTTTTCTGCTCAGTTTATCTTCTCAGATTTTCTTCAGTTTTTTTCCGTTTTTATCTCAATTTTTCTTCTCAGTTTTTTGCAAATCTTTTCTGATTTTTTCTCAGTTTTTATTTATTTTCCTCATTTTGTCTCATTTTTTATCAGTTATTCTCAGTTTTTTTCATTTTTTCTCATTTTCCTAACATTTTCTCAGCTTTTTTCAGTTTTTCTCAATTTTCTCGTTTATTCTATTTTTTTCTCAATTTTTCTGTTTTTCTCATTTTTACCTCATTTTTTCTCATTTTTTCTCGGTATTTCTCAAATTTTCTCATTTTTTCTCAGTTTTTTTTTGTTTTTCAGTTTTTCATAGATTTTTTCGCTGTTTTTCTCAGTTTTTTGTTCTTTTTCTCAGTTTTTCTCATTTGCATTTCTCAGTGTTGCTCATTTGTTTTTCTTAGTTATTCACATTTGTTTTCTCAGTTTTGCTTATTTGTTTTTCTCAGTTTTTCTCATTTGTATTTCTCAGTTTTGCTCATTTGTTTTTCTCAGTTTTTCACATTTATTTTCCTCAGTTTTTCTCATTTTTTCTCAGTTATTCTCAGTTTTTCTCATTTTTTCTCATTTTTCTAATTTTTTCTCAGTTTTTTCGTCTTTTTCAGTTTTTCTTAGTTATTTTCTGTCCATGTTTCTCAGTTTTTCTCACTTTTCTTTCTCAGTTTTTCTCATTTTTTTTCAAATTTTTCTAAGTTTTTCTGCTCAGTTTATCTTCTCAGATTTTCTGGTCAGTTTTTTTCTCAGTTTTTCTTCTCAGTTCTTATTCGTTTTTATTCTCAGTTTTTTTCTTCGTTTTTTTTCTCAGTTTTTCTTCTCAATTTTTCTACACAGTTTTTCACAGTTTTCTTCTCACTTTAAATCAGTTGTTTTTCTTCGGTTTTTTTCCAAGTTTTTTTTCTCCGTTTTTCTTCAGTTTTTTTAATAGTTTTTTTCTCAGTTTTTCTGCTCAGTTTTTCTCAGATTTACTTCTCAGCTTTTCTCAGTTTTTCTCAATATTCTCGATTATTCTATTTGTTTCTCAGTTTTTCTGTTTTTCTCATTTTTACCTCATTTTTCTCATTTTTCCTCGTTTTTTTTTGTTTTTCAGTTTTTCATAGATTTTTTCGTTGTTTTTCTCAGTTTTTCGTTGTTTTTCACATTTTTACCTCATTTTCTCTCATTTTTTCTCGGTATTTCTCATATTTTCTCATTTTTTCTCAGTTTTTTTTGTTTTTCAGTTTTTCATAGATTTTTTCACTGTTTTCCTCAGTTTTTTGTTCTTTTTCTCAGTTTTTCTCATTTGCATTTCTCAGTGTTGCTCATTTGTTTTTCTTAGTTATTCACATTGTTTTTCTCAGTTTTGCTCATTTGTTTTTCTCAGTTTTTCTCATTTGTATTTCTCAGTTTTGCTCATTTGTTTTTCTCAGTTTTTCACATTTGTTTTTCTCAGTTTTTCTCATTTTTTTTCTGTTTTTCTTAGTTTTTCTTCTCAGTTTTCCTTCTCAGTTTTTCTAAGTTGTTCTCAGTTTTTTTCAGTTTTTTTCTCACTTTTTCTCAGTTGTTTTTCTCAGTTTTTTTTTCTCAGTTTTTTTCTCAGTTTTTCTTCTCAGTTTTTCTGCTCAGTTTTTCTCAGATTTTCTTCTCAGTTTTTTTCCGTTTTTTTCTCAATTTTTCTTCTCAGTTTTTTGCAAATCTTTTCTGATTTTTTCTCTGTTTTTATTTATTTTCCTCAGTTTTTCTCATTTTTTCTCAGTTATTCTCAGTTTTTTTCATTTTTTCTCATTGTCCTAACATTTTCTCAGCATTTTTCAGTTTTTCTCAATTTTCTCGTTTATTCTATTTTTTTCTCAATTTTTCTGTTTTTCTCATTTTTACCTCATTTTTTTCTCATTTTTTCTCGGTATTTCTCATATTTTCACATTTTTTCTCAGTTTTTTTTGTTTTTCAGTTTTTCATAGATTTTTTCGCTGTTTTTCTCAGTTTTTGTTGTTTTTCTCAGTTTATCTCATTTGTAATCCTCAGTTTTGCTCATTTGTTTTTCAGTTTTTCTCATTTGTATTTCTCAGTTTTGCTCATTTGTTTTTCTCATTTTTTCTCATTTGTATTTCTCAGTTTTGCTCATTTGTTTTCTTAGTTATTCACATTGTTTTCTCAGTTTTGCTCATTTGTTTTCTCAGTTTTTCACATTTATTTTCTCAGTTTTTCTCATTTTTTCTCAGTTATTCTCAGTTTTTCTCATTTTTTCTCATTTTTCTAATTTTTTCTCAGTTTTTTCGTCTTTTTCAGTTTTTCTTAGTTATTTTCTGTCCATGTTTCTCAGTTTTTCTCACTTTTCTTTCTCAGTTTTTCTCAGTTTTTTTCAGATTTTTTTTAAGTTTTTCTGCTCAGTTTATCTTCTCAGATTTTCTGGTCAGTTTTTTTTCTCAGTTTTTCTTCTCAGTTCTTATTCGTTTTTATTCTCAGTTTTTTTCTTCGTTTTTTTTCTCAGTTTTTCTTCTCAATTTTTCTACACAGTTTTTCACAGTTTTCTTCTCACTTTAAATCAGTTGTTTTACTTCGGGTTTTTTACCAAGTTTTTATTCTCCGTTTTTCTTCAGTTTTTTTAATAGTTTTTTTTCTCAGTTTTTCTGCTCAGTTTTTCTCAGATTTACTTCTCAGCTTTTCTCAGTTTTTCTCAATATTCTCGATTATTCTATTTGTTTCTCAGTTGTTCTGTTTTTCTCATTTTTACCTCGTTTTTTCTCGTTTTTTTTTCAGTTTTTCATAGATTTTTTCGTTGTTTTTCTCAGTTTTTCGTTGTTTTTCTCAGTTTTTCTCATTTGTAATCCTCAGTTTTGCTCATTTGTTTTTCAGTTTTTCTCATTTGTATTTCTCAGTTTTGCTCATTTGTTTTTCTCAGTTTTTCTCATTTGTATTTCTCAGTTTTGCTCATTTGTTTTTCTCAGTTTTTCACTTTTGTTTTTCTCAGTTTTTCTCATTTTTTTCTGTTTTTCTCCTCAGTTTTTCTTCTCAGTTTTCCATCTCAGTTTTTCTAAGTTGTTCTCAGTTTTTCTCAGTTTTTTTCTCAGTTGTTTTTCTCAGTTTTTTTTCTCAGTTTTTTTCTCAGTTTTTCTTCTCAGTTTTTCTGCATAGTTTTTCTCAGATTTTCTTCAGTTTTTTTCCGTTTTTATCTCAATTTTTCTTCTCAGTTTTTTGCAAATCTTTTCTGATTTTTTCTCAGTTTTTATTTATTTTCCTCATTTTTTATCATTTTTTCTCTGTTATTCTCAGTTTTTTTCATTTTTTCTCATTTTCCTAACATTTTCTCAGCTTTTTTCAGTTTTTCTCAATTTTCTCGTTTATTCTATTTTTTTCTCAATTTTTCTGTTTTTCTCATTTTTAGCTCATTTTTTCTCATTTTTTCTCGGTATTTCTCATATTTTCTCATTTTTTCTCAGTTTTTTTTGTTTTTCAGTTTTTCATAGATTTTTTCGCTGTTTTTCTCAGTTTTTTGTTGTTTTTCTCAGTTTTTCTCATTTGCATTTCTCAGTGTTGCTCATTTGTTTTTCTTAGTTATTCACATTGTTTTTCTCAGTTTTGCTCATTTGTTTTTCTCAGTTTTTCTCATTTGTATTGCTCAGTTTTGCTCATTTGTTTTACTCAGTTTTTCACATTTGTTTTCCTCAGTTTTTCTCATTTGTTTCTGTTTTTCTCAGTTTTTCTTCTCAGTTTTCCTTCTCAGTTTTTCTAAGTTGTTCTCAGTTTTTTTCAGTTTTTTTCTCACTTTTTCTCAGTTGTTTTTCTCAGTTGTTTTTCTCAGTTTTTTTCTCAGTTTTTCTTCTCAGTTTTTCTGCTCAGTTTATCTTCTCAGATTTTCTTCAGTTTTTTTCCGTTTTTATCTCAATTTTTCTTCTCAGTTTTTTGCAAATCTTTTCTGATTTTTTCTCAGTTTTTATTTATTTTCCTCATTTTGTCTCATTTTTTATCAGTTATTCTCAGTTTTTTTCATTTTTTCTCATTTTCCTAACATTTTCTCAGCTTTTTTCAGTTTTTCTCAATTTTCTCGTTTATTCTATTTTTTTCTCAATTTTTCTGTTTTTCTCATTTTTACCTCATTTTTTCTCATTTTTTCTCGGTATTTCTCAAATTTTCTCATTTTTTCTCAGTTTTTTTTGTTTTTCAGTTTTTCATAGATTTTTTCGCTGTTTTTCTCAGTTTTTTGTTCTTTTTCTCAGTTTTTCTCATTTGCATTTCTCAGTGTTGCTCATTTGTTTTTCTTAGTTATTCACATTTGTTTTCTCAGTTTTGCTTATTTGTTTTTCTCAGTTTTTCTCATTTGTATTTCTCAGTTTTGCTCATTTGTTTTTCTCAGTTTTTCACATTTATTTTCCTCAGTTTTTCTCATTTTTTCTCAGTTATTCTCAGTTTTTCTCATTTTTTCTCATTTTTCTAATTTTTTCTCAGTTTTTTCGTCTTTTTCAGTTTTTCTTAGTTATTTTCTGTCCATGTTTCTCAGTTTTTCTCACTTTTCTTTCTCAGTTTTTCTCATTTTTTTTCAAATTTTTCTAAGTTTTTCTGCTCAGTTTATCTTCTCAGATTTTCTGGTCAGTTTTTTTCTCAGTTTTTCTTCTCAGTTCTTATTCGTTTTTATTCTCAGTTTTTTTCTTCGTTTTTTTTCTCAGTTTTTCTTCTCAATTTTTCTACACAGTTTTTCACAGTTTTCTTCTCACTTTAAATCAGTTGTTTTTCTTCGGTTTTTTTCCAAGTTTTTTTTCTCCGTTTTTCTTCAGTTTTTTTAATAGTTTTTTTCTCAGTTTTTCTGCTCAGTTTTTCTCAGATTTACTTCTCAGCTTTTCTCAGTTTTTCTCAATATTCTCGATTATTCTATTTGTTTCTCAGTTTTTCTGTTTTTCTCATTTTTACCTCATTTTTCTCATTTTTCCTCGTTTTTTTTTGTTTTTCAGTTTTTCATAGATTTTTTCGTTGTTTTTCTCAGTTTTTCGTTGTTTTTCACATTTTTACCTCATTTTCTCTCATTTTTTCTCGGTATTTCTCATATTTTCTCATTTTTTCTCAGTTTTTTTTGTTTTTCAGTTTTTCATAGATTTTTTCACTGTTTTCCTCAGTTTTTTGTTCTTTTTCTCAGTTTTTCTCATTTGCATTTCTCAGTGTTGCTCATTTGTTTTTCTTAGTTATTCACATTGTTTTTCTCAGTTTTGCTCATTTGTTTTTCTCAGTTTTTCTCATTTGTATTTCTCAGTTTTGCTCATTTGTTTTTCTCAGTTTTTCACATTTGTTTTTCTCAGTTTTTCTCATTTTTTTTCTGTTTTTCTTAGTTTTTCTTCTCAGTTTTCCTTCTCAGTTTTTCTAAGTTGTTCTCAGTTTTTTTCAGTTTTTTTCTCACTTTTTCTCAGTTGTTTTTCTCAGTTTTTTTTCTCAGTTTTTTTCTCAGTTTTTCTTCTCAGTTTTTCTGCTCAGTTTTTCTCAGATTTTCTTCTCAGTTTTTTTCCGTTTTTTTCTCAATTTTTCTTCTCAGTTTTTTGCAAATCTTTTCTGATTTTTTCTCTGTTTTTATTTATTTTCCTCAGTTTTTCTCATTTTTTCTCAGTTATTCTCAGTTTTTTTCATTTTTTCTCATTGTCCTAACATTTTCTCAGCATTTTTCAGTTTTTCTCAATTTTCTCGTTTATTCTATTTTTTTCTCAATTTTTCTGTTTTTCTCATTTTTACCTCATTTTTTTCTCATTTTTTCTCGGTATTTCTCATATTTTCACATTTTTTCTCAGTTTTTTTTGTTTTTCAGTTTTTCATAGATTTTTTCGCTGTTTTTCTCAGTTTTTGGTTGTTTTTCTCAGTTTATCTCATTTGTAATCCTCAGTTTTGCTCATTTGTTTTTCAGTTTTTCTCATTTGTATTTCTCAGTTTTGCTCATTTGTTTTTCTCATTTTTTCTCATTTGTATTTCTCAGTTTTGCTCATTTGTTTTTCTTAGTTATTCACATTTGTTTTCTCAGTTTTGCTCATTTGTTTTTCTCAGTTTTTCACATTTATTTTCCTCAGTTTTTCTCATTTTTTCTCAGTTATTCTCAGTTTTTCTCATTTTTTCTCATTTTTCTAATTTTTTCTCAGTTTTTTCGTCTTTTTCAGTTTTTCTTAGTTATTTTCTGTCCATGTTTCTCAGTTTTTCTCACTTTTCTTTCTCAGTTTTTCTCAGTTTTTTTCAGATTTTTTTTAAGTTTTTCTGCTCAGTTTATCTTCTCAGATTTTCTGGTCAGTTTTTTTTCTCAGTTTTTCTTCTCAGTTCTTATTCGTTTTTATTCTCAGTTTTTTTCTTCGTTTTTTTTCTCAGTTTTTCTTCTCAATTTTTCTACACAGTTTTTCACAGTTTTCTTCTCACTTTAAATCAGTTGTTTTACTTCGGGTTTTTTACCAAGTTTTTATTCTCCGTTTTTCTTCAGTTTTTTTAATAGTTTTTTTTCTCAGTTTTTCTGCTCAGTTTTTCTCAGATTTACTTCTCAGCTTTTCTCAGTTTTTCTCAATATTCTCGATTATTCTATTTGTTTCTCAGTTGTTCTGTTTTTCTCATTTTTACCTCGTTTTTTCTCGTTTTTTTTTCAGTTTTTCATAGATTTTTTCGTTGTTTTTCTCAGTTTTTCGTTGTTTTTCTCAGTTTTTCTCATTTGTAATCCTCAGTTTTGCTCATTTGTTTTTCAGTTTTTCTCATTTGTATTTCTCAGTTTTGCTCATTTGTTTTTCTCAGTTTTTCTCATTTGTATTTCTCAGTTTTGCTCATTTGTTTTTCTCAGTTTTTCACTTTTGTTTTTCTCAGTTTTTCTCATTTTTTTCTGTTTTTCTCCTCAGTTTTTCTTCTCAGTTTTCCATCTCAGTTTTTCTAAGTTGTTCTCAGTTTTTCTCAGTTTTTTTCTCAGTTGTTTTTCTCAGTTTTTTTTCTCAGTTTTTTTCTCAGTTTTTCTTCTCAGTTTTTCTGCATAGTTTTTCTCAGATTTTCTTCAGTTTTTTTCCGTTTTTATCTCAATTTTTCTTCTCAGTTTTTTGCAAATCTTTTCTGATTTTTTCTCAGTTTTTATTTATTTTCCTCATTTTTTATCATTTTTTCTCTGTTATTCTCAGTTTTTTTCATTTTTTCTCATTTTCCTAACATTTTCTCAGCTTTTTTCAGTTTTTCTCAATTTTCTCGTTTATTCTATTTTTTTCTCAATTTTTCTGTTTTTCTCATTTTTAGCTCATTTTTTCTCATTTTTTCTCGGTATTTCTCATATTTTCTCATTTTTTCTCAGTTTTTTTTGTTTTTCAGTTTTTCATAGATTTTTTCGCTGTTTTTCTCAGTTTTTTGTTGTTTTTCTCAGTTTTTCTCATTTGCATTTCTCAGTGTTGCTCATTTGTTTTTCTTAGTTATTCACATTGTTTTTCTCAGTTTTGCTCATTTGTTTTTCTCAGTTTTTCTCATTTGTATTGCTCAGTTTTGCTCATTTGTTTTACTCAGTTTTTCACATTTGTTTTCCTCAGTTTTTCTCATTTGTTTCTGTTTTTCTCAGTTTTTCTTCTCAGTTTTCCTTCTCAGTTTTTCTAAGTTGTTCTCAGTTTTTTTCAGTTTTTTTCTCACTTTTTCTCAGTTGTTTTTCTCAGTTGTTTTTCTCAGTTTTTTTCTCAGTTTTTCTTCTCAGTTTTTCTGCTCAGTTTATCTTCTCAGATTTTCTTCAGTTTTTTTCCGTTTTTATCTCAATTTTTCTTCTCAGTTTTTTGCAAATCTTTTCTGATTTTTTCTCAGTTTTTATTTATTTTCCTCATTTTTTCTCATTTTTTATCAGTTATTCTCAGTTTTTTTCATTTTTTCTCATTTTCCTAACATTTTCTCAGCTTTTTTCAGTTTTTCTCAATTTTCTCGTTTATTCTATTTTTTTCTCAATTTTTCTGTTTTTCTCATTTTTACCTCATTTTTTCTCATTTTTTCTCGGTATTTCTCAAATTTTCTCATTTTTTCTCAGTTTTTTTTGTTTTTCAGTTTTTCATAGATTTTTTCGCTGTTTTTCTCAGTTTTTTGTTCTTTTTCTCAGTTTTTCTCATTTGCATTTCTCAGTGTTGCTCATTTGTTTTTCTTAGTTATTCACATTTGTTTTCTCAGTTTTGCTTATTTGTTTTTCTCAGTTTTTCTCATTTGTATTTCTCAGTTTTGCTCATTTGTTTTTCTCAGTTTTTCACATTTATTTTCCTCAGTTTTTCTCATTTTTTCTCAGTTATTCTCAGTTTTTCTCATTTTTTCTCATTTTTCTAATTTTTTCTCAGTTTTTTCGTCTTTTTCAGTTTTTCTTAGTTATTTTCTGTCCATGTTTCTCAGTTTTTCTCACTTTTCTTTCTCAGTTTTTCTCATTTTTTTTCAAATTTTTCTAAGTTTTTCTGCTCAGTTTATCTTCTCAGATTTTCTGGTCAGTTTTTTTCTCAGTTTTTCTTCTCAGTTCTTATTCGTTTTTATTCTCAGTTTTTTTCTTCGTTTTTTTTCTCAGTTTTTCTTCTCAATTTTTCTACACAGTTTTTCACAGTTTTCTTCTCACTTTAAATCAGTTGTTTTTCTTCGGTTTTTTTCCAAGTTTTTTTTCTCCGTTTTTCTTCAGTTTTTTTAATAGTTTTTTTCTCAGTTTTTCTGCTCAGTTTTTCTCAGATTTACTTCTCAGCTTTTCTCAGTTTTTCTCAATATTCTCGATTATTCTATTTGTTTCTCAGTTTTTCTGTTTTTCTCATTTTTACCTCATTTTTCTCATTTTTCCTCGTTTTTTTTTGTTTTTCAGTTTTTCATAGATTTTTTCGTTGTTTTTCTCAGTTTTTCGTTGTTTTTCACATTTTTACCTCATTTTCTCTCATTTTTTCTCGGTATTTCTCATATTTTCTCATTTTTTCTCAGTTTTTTTTGTTTTTCAGTTTTTCATAGATTTTTTCACTGTTTTCCTCAGTTTTTTGTTCTTTTTCTCAGTTTTTCTCATTTGCATTTCTCAGTGTTGCTCATTTGTTTTTCTTAGTTATTCACATTGTTTTTCTCAGTTTTGCTCATTTGTTTTTCTCAGTTTTTCTCATTTGTATTTCTCAGTTTTGCTCATTTGTTTTTCTCAGTTTTTCACATTTGTTTTTCTCAGTTTTTCTCATTATTTTTCTGTTTTTCTTAGTTTTTCTTCTCAGTTTTCCTTCTCAGTTTTTCTAAGTTGTTCTCAGTTTTTTTCAGTTTTTTTCTCACTTTTTCTCAGTTGTTTTTCTCAGTTTTTTTTCTCAGTTTTTTTCTCAGTTTTTCTTCTCAGTTTTTCTGCTCAGTTTTTCTCAGATTTTCTTCTCAGTTTTTTTCCGTTTTTTTCTCAATTTTTCTTCTCAGTTTTTTGCAAATCTTTTCTGATTTTTTCTCTGTTTTTATTTATTTTCCTCAGTTTTTCTCATTTTTTCTCAGTTATTCTCAGTTTTTTTCATTTTTTCTCATTGTCCTAACATTTTCTCAGCATTTTTCAGTTTTTCTCAATTTTCTCGTTTATTCTATTTTTTTCTCAATTTTTCTGTTTTTCTCATTTTTACCTCATTTTTTTCTCATTTTTTCTCGGTATTTCTCATATTTTCACATTTTTTCTCAGTTTTTTTTGTTTTTCAGTTTTTCATAGATTTTTTCGCTGTTTTTCTCAGTTTTTGGTTGTTTTTCTCAGTTTATCTCATTTGTAATCCTCAGTTTTGCTCATTTGTTTTTCAGTTTTTCTCATTTGTATTTCTCAGTTTTGCTCATTTGTTTTTCTCATTTTTTCTCATTTGTATTTCTCAGTTTTGCTCATTTGTTTTTCTCAGTTTTTCTCATTTGTATTTCTCAGTTTTGCTCATTTGTTTTTCTCAGTTTTTCACTTTTGTTTTTCTCAGTTTTTCTCATTTTTTTCTGTTTTTCTCCTCAGTTTTTCTTCTCAGTTTTCCTTCTCAGTTTTTCTAAGTTGTTCTCAGTTTTTCTCAGTTTTTTTCTCAGTTGTTTTTCTCAGTTTTTTTTCTCAGTTTTTTTCTCAGTTTTTCTTCTCAGTTTTTCTGCATAGTTTTTCTCAGATTTTCTTCAGTTTTTTTCCGTTTTTATCTCAATTTTTCTTCTCAGTTTTTTGCAAATCTTTTCTGATTTTTTCTCAGTTTTTATTTATTTTCCTCATTTTTTATCATTTTTTCTCAGTTATTCTCAGTTTTTTTCATTTTTTCTCATTTTCCTAACATTTTCTCAGCTTTTTTCAGTTTTTCTCAATTTTCTCGTTTCTTCTATTTTTTTCTCAATTTTTCTGTTTTTCTCATTTTTACCTCATTTTCTCTCATTTTTTCTCGGTATTTCTCATATTTTCTCATTTTTTCTCAGTTTTTTTTGTTTTTCAGTTTTTCATAGATTTTTTCACTGTTTTCCTCAGTTTTTTGTTCTTTTTCTCAGTTTTTCTCATTTGCATTTCTCAGTGTTGCTCATTTGTTTTTCTTAGTTATTCACATTGTTTTTCTCAGTTTTGCTCATTTGTTTTTCTCAGTTTTTCTCATTTGTATTTCTCAGTTTTGCTCATTTGTTTTTCTCAGTTTTTCACATTTGTTTTTCTCAGTTTTTCTCATTTTTTTTCTGTTTTTCTTAGTTTTTCTTCTCAGTTTTCCTTCTCAGTTTTTCTAAGTTGTTCTCAGTTTTTTTCAGTTTTTTTCTCACTTTTTCTCAGTTGTTTTTCTCAGTTTTTTTTCTCAGTTTTTTTCTCAGTTTTTCTTCTCAGTTTTTCTGCTCAGTTTTTCTCAGATTTTCTTCTCAGTTTTTTTCCGTTTTTTTCTCAATTTTTCTTCTCAGTTTTTTGCAAATCTTTTCTGATTTTTTCTCTGTTTTTATTTATTTTCCTCAGTTTTTCTCATTTTTTCTCAGTTATTCTCAGTTTTTTTCATTTTTTCTCATTGTCCTAACATTTTCTCAGCATTTTTCAGTTTTTCTCAATTTTCTCGTTTATTCTATTTTTTTCTCAATTTTTCTGTTTTTCTCATTTTTACCTCATTTTTTTCTCATTTTTTCTCGGTATTTCTCATATTTTCACATTTTTTCTCAGTTTTTTTTGTTTTTCAGTTTTTCATAGATTTTTTCGCTGTTTTTCTCAGTTTTTGGTTGTTTTTCTCAGTTTATCTCATTTGTAATCCTCAGTTTTGCTCATTTGTTTTTCAGTTTTTCTCATTTGTATTTCTCAGTTTTGCTCATTTGTTTTTCTCATTTTTTCTCATTTGTATTTCTCAGTTTTGCTCATTTGTTTTTCTCAGTTTTTCTCATTTGTATTTCTCAGTTTTGCTCATTTGTTTTTCTCAGTTTTTCACTTTTGTTTTTCTCAGTTTTTCTCATTTTTTTCTGTTTTTCTCCTCAGTTTTTCTTCTCAGTTTTCCTTCTCAGTTTTTCTAAGTTGTTCTCAGTTTTTCTCAGTTTTTTTCTCAGTTGTTTTTCTCAGTTTTTTTTCTCAGTTTTTTTCTCAGTTTTTCTTCTCAGTTTTTCTGCATAGTTTTTCTCAGATTTTCTTCAGTTTTTTTCCGTTTTTATCTCAATTTTTCTTCTCAGTTTTTTGCAAATCTTTTCTGATTTTTTCTCAGTTTTTATTTATTTTCCTCATTTTTTATCATTTTTTCTCAGTTATTCTCAGTTTTTTTCATTTTTTCTCATTTTCCTAACATTTTCTCAGCTTTTTTCAGTTTTTCTCAATTTTCTCGTTTCTTCTATTTTTTTCTCAATTTTTCTGTTTTTCTCATTTTTACCTCATTTTCTCTCATTTTTTCTCGGTATTTCTCATATTTTCTCATTTTTTCTCAGTTTTTTTTGTTTTTCAGTTTTTCATAGATTTTTTCACTGTTTTCCTCAGTTTTTTGTTCTTTTTCTCAGTTTTTCTCATTTGCATTTCTCAGTGTTGCTCATTTGTTTTTCTTAGTTATTCACATTGTTTTTCTCAGTTTTGCTCATTTGTTTTTCTCAGTTTTTCTCATTTGTATTTCTCAGTTTTGCTCATTTGTTTTTCTCAGTTTTTCACATTTGTTTTTCTCAGTTTTTCTCATTTTTTTTCTGTTTTTCTTAGTTTTTCTTCTCAGTTTTCCTTCTCAGTTTTTCTAAGTTGTTCTCAGTTTTTTTCAGTTTTTTTCTCACTTTTTCTCAGTTGTTTTTCTCAGTTTTTTTTCTCAGTTTTTTTCTCAGTTTTTCTTCTCAGTTTTTCTGCTCAGTTTTTCTCAGATTTTCTTCTCAGTTTTTTTCCGTTTTTTTCTCAATTTTTCTTCTCAGTTTTTTGCAAATCTTTTCTGATTTTTTCTCTGTTTTTATTTATTTTCCTCAGTTTTTCTCATTTTTTCTCAGTTATTCTCAGTTTTTTTCATTTTTTCTCATTGTCCTAACATTTTCTCAGCATTTTTCAGTTTTTCTCAATTTTCTCGTTTATTCTATTTTTTTCTCAATTTTTCTGTTTTTCTCATTTTTACCTCATTTTTTTCTCATTTTTTCTCGGTATTTCTCATATTTTCACATTTTTTCTCAGTTTTTTTTGTTTTTCAGTTTTTCATAGATTTTTTCGCTGTTTTTTCAGTTTTTGGTTGTTTTTCTCAGTTTATCTCATTTGTAATCCTCAGTTTTGCTCATTTGTTTTTCAGTTTTTCTCATTTGTATTTCTCAGTTTTGCTCATTTGTTTTTCTCATTTTTTCTCATTTGTATTTCTCAGTTTTGCTCATTTGTTTTTCTTAGTTATTCACATTTGTTTTCTCAGTTTTGCTCATTTGTTTTTCTCAGTTTTTCACATTTATTTTCCTCAGTTTTTCTCATTTTTTCTCAGTTATTCTCAGTTTTTCTCATTTTTTCTCATTTTTCTAATTTTTTCTCAGTTTTTTCGTCTTTTTCAGTTTTTCTTAGTTATTTTCTGTCCATGTTTCTCAGTTTTTCTCACTTTTCTTTCTCAGTTTTTCTCAGTTTTTTTCAGATTTTTTTTAAGTTTTTCTGCTCAGTTTATCTTCTCAGATTTTCTGGTCAGTTTTTTTTCTCAGTTTTTCTTCTCAGTTCTTATTCGTTTTTATTCTCAGTTTTTTTCTTCGTTTTTTTTCTCAGTTTTTCTTCTCAATTTTTCTACACAGTTTTTCACAGTTTTCTTCTCACTTTAAATCAGTTGTTTTACTTCGGGTTTTTTACCAAGTTTTTATTCTCCGTTTTTCTTCAGTTTTTTTAATAGTTTTTTTTCTCAGTTTTTCTGCTCAGTTTTTCTCAGATTTACTTCTCAGCTTTTCTCAGTTTTTCTCAATATTCTCGATTATTCTATTTGTTTCTCAGTTGTTCTGTTTTTCTCATTTTTACCTCGTTTTTTCTCGTTTTTTTTTCAGTTTTTCATAGATTTTTTCGTTGTTTTTCTCAGTTTTTCGTTGTTTTTCTCAGTTTTTCTCATTTGTAATCCTCAGTTTTGCTCATTTGTTTTTCAGTTTTTCTCATTTGTATTTCTCAGTTTTGCTCATTTGTTTTTCTCAGTTTTTCTCATTTGTATTTCTCAGTTTTGCTCATTTGTTTTTCTCAGTTTTTCACTTTTGTTTTTCTCAGTTTTTCTCATTTTTTTCTGTTTTTCTCCTCAGTTTTTCTTCTCAGTTTTCCATCTCAGTTTTTCTAAGTTGTTCTCAGTTTTTCTCAGTTTTTTTCTCAGTTGTTTTTCTCAGTTTTTTTTCTCAGTTTTTTTCTCAGTTTTTCTTCTCAGTTTTTCTGCATAGTTTTTCTCAGATTTTCTTCAGTTTTTTTCCGTTTTTATCTCAATTTTTCTTCTCAGTTTTTTGCAAATCTTTTCTGATTTTTTCTCAGTTTTTATTTATTTTCCTCATTTTTTATCATTTTTTCTCTGTTATTCTCAGTTTTTTTCATTTTTTCTCATTTTCCTAACATTTTCTCAGCTTTTTTCAGTTTTTCTCAATTTTCTCGTTTATTCTATTTTTTTCTCAATTTTTCTGTTTTTCTCATTTTTAGCTCATTTTTTCTCATTTTTTCTCGGTATTTCTCATATTTTCTCATTTTTTCTCAGTTTTTTTTGTTTTTCAGTTTTTCATAGATTTTTTCGCTGTTTTTCTCAGTTTTTTGTTGTTTTTCTCAGTTTTTCTCATTTGCATTTCTCAGTGTTGCTCATTTGTTTTTCTTAGTTATTCACATTGTTTTTCTCAGTTTTGCTCATTTGTTTTTCTCAGTTTTTCTCATTTGTATTGCTCAGTTTTGCTCATTTGTTTTACTCAGTTTTTCACATTTGTTTTCCTCAGTTTTTCTCATTTGTTTCTGTTTTTCTCAGTTTTTCTTCTCAGTTTTCCTTCTCAGTTTTTCTAAGTTGTTCTCAGTTTTTTTCAGTTTTTTTCTCACTTTTTCTCAGTTGTTTTTCTCAGTTGTTTTTCTCAGTTTTTTTCTCAGTTTTTCTTCTCAGTTTTTCTGCTCAGTTTATCTTCTCAGATTTTCTTCAGTTTTTTTCCGTTTTTATCTCAATTTTTCTTCTCAGTTTTTTGCAAATCTTTTCTGATTTTTTCTCAGTTTTTATTTATTTTCCTCATTTTTTCTCATTTTTTATCAGTTATTCTCAGTTTTTTTCATTTTTTCTCATTTTCCTAACATTTTCTCAGCTTTTTTCAGTTTTTCTCAATTTTCTCGTTTATTCTATTTTTTTCTCAATTTTTCTGTTTTTCTCATTTTTACCTCATTTTTTCTCATTTTTTCTCGGTATTTCTCAAATTTTCTCATTTTTTCTCAGTTTTTTTTGTTTTTCAGTTTTTCATAGATTTTTTCGCTGTTTTTCTCAGTTTTTTGTTCTTTTTCTCAGTTTTTCTCATTTGCATTTCTCAGTGTTGCTCATTTGTTTTTCTTAGTTATTCACATTTGTTTTCTCAGTTTTGCTTATTTGTTTTTCTCAGTTTTTCTCATTTGTATTTCTCAGTTTTGCTCATTTGTTTTTCTCAGTTTTTCACATTTATTTTCCTCAGTTTTTCTCATTTTTTCTCAGTTATTCTCAGTTTTTCTCATTTTTTCTCATTTTTCTAATTTTTTCTCAGTTTTTTCGTCTTTTTCAGTTTTTCTTAGTTATTTTCTGTCCATGTTTCTCAGTTTTTCTCACTTTTCTTTCTCAGTTTTTCTCATTTTTTTTCAAATTTTTCTAAGTTTTTCTGCTCAGTTTATCTTCTCAGATTTTCTGGTCAGTTTTTTTCTCAGTTTTTCTTCTCAGTTCTTATTCGTTTTTATTCTCAGTTTTTTTCTTCGTTTTTTTTCTCAGTTTTTCTTCTCAATTTTTCTACACAGTTTTTCACAGTTTTCTTCTCACTTTAAATCAGTTGTTTTTCTTCGGTTTTTTTCCAAGTTTTTTTTCTCCGTTTTTCTTCAGTTTTTTTAATAGTTTTTTTCTCAGTTTTTCTGCTCAGTTTTTCTCAGATTTACTTCTCAGCTTTTCTCAGTTTTTCTCAATATTCTCGATTATTCTATTTGTTTCTCAGTTTTTCTGTTTTTCTCATTTTTACCTCATTTTTCTCATTTTTCCTCGTTTTTTTTTGTTTTTCAGTTTTTCATAGATTTTTTCGTTGTTTTTCTCAGTTTTTCGTTGTTTTTCTCAGTTTTTCTCATTTGTAATCCTCAGTTTTGCTCATTTGTTTTTCAGTTTTTCTCATTTGTATTTCTCAGATTTGCTCATTTGTTTTTCTCAGTTTTTCTCATTTGTATTTCTCAGTTTTGCTCATTTGTTTTTCTCAGTTTTTCACTTTTGTTTTTCTCAGTTTTTCTCTTTTTTTTTCTGTTTTTCTTAGTTTTTCTTCTCAGTTTTCCTTCTCAGTTTTTCTAAGTTGTTCTCAGTTTTTTTCAGTTTTTTTCTCACTTTTTCTCAGTTGTTTTTCTCAGTTTTTTTCTCAGTTTTTTTCTCAGTTTTTCTTCTCAGTTTTTCTGCTCAGTTTTTCTCAGATTTTCTTCTCAGTTTTTTTCCGTTTTTTTCTCAATTTTTCTTCTCAGTTTTTTGCAAATCTTTTCTGATTTTTTCTCAGTTTTTATTTATTTTCCTCAGTTTTTCTCAGTTTTTCTCAGTTATTCTCAGTTTTTTTCATTTTTTCTCATTGTCCTAACATTTTCTCAGCATTTTTCAGTTTTTCTCAATTTTCTCGTTTATTCTATTTTTTCTCAATTTTTCTGTTTTTCTCATTTTTACCTCATTTTTTTCTCATTTTTTCTCGGTATTTCTCATATTTTCTCATTTTTTCTCAGTTTTTTTTGTTTTTCAGTTTTTCATAGATTTTTCGCTGTTTTTCTCAGTTTTTTGTTGTTTTTCTCAGTTTTTCTCATTTGTATTTCTCAGTGTTGCTCAGTTGTTTTTCTTAGTTATTCACATTTGATTTCTCAGTTTTGCTCATTTGTTTTTCTCAGTTTTTCTCATTTGTAATCCTCAGTTTTGCTCATTTGTTTTTCAGTTTTTCTCATTTGTATTTCTCAGTTTTGCTCATTTGTTTTTCTCATTTTTTCTCATTTGTATTTCTCAGTTTTGCTCATTTGTTTTTCTTAGTTATTCACATTTGTTTTCTCAGTTTTGCTCATTTGTTTTTCTCAGTTTTTCACATTTATTTTCCTCAGTTTTTCTCATTTTTTCTCAGTTATTCTCAGTTTTTCTCATTTTTTCTCATTTTTCTAATTTTTTCTCAGTTTTTTCGTCTTTTTCAGTTTTTCTTAGTTATTTTCTGTCCATGTTTCTCAGTTTTTCTCACTTTTCTTTCTCAGTTTTTCTCAGTTTTTTTCAGATTTTTTTAAAGTTTTTCTGCTCAGTTTATCTTCTCAGATTTTCTGGTCAGTTTTTTTTCTCAGTTTTTCTTCTCAGTTCTTATTCGTTTTTATTCTCAGTTTTTTTCTTCGTTTTTTTTCTCAGTTTTTCTTCTCAATTTTTCTACACAGTTTTTCACAGTTTTCTTCTCACTTTAAATCAGTTGTTTTACTTCGGGTTTTTTACCAACTTTTTTTTCTCCGTTTTTCTTCAGTTTTTTTAATAGTTTTTTTTCTCAGTTTTTCTGCTCAGTTTTTCTCAGATTTACTTCTCAGCTTTTCTCAGTTTTTCTCAATATTCTCGATTATTCTATTTGTTTCTCAGTTGTTCTGTTTTTCTCATTTTTACCTCATTTTTTCTCGTTTTTTTTTCAGTTTTTCATAGATTTTTTCGTTGTTTTTCTCAGTTTTTCGTTGTTTTTCTCAGTTTTTCTCATTTGTAATCCTCAGTTTTGCTCATTTGTTTTTCAGTTTTTCTCATTTGTATTTCTCAGTTTTGCTCATTTGTTTTTCTCAGTTTTTCTCATTTGTATTTCTCAGTTTTGCTCATTTGTTTTTCTCAGTTTTTCACTTTTGTTTTTCTCAGTTTTTCTCATTTTATTCTGTTTTTCTCCTCAGTTTTTCTTCTCAGTTTTCCTTCTCAGTTTTTCTAAGTTGTTCTCAGTTTTTCTCAGTTTTTTTCTCAGTTGTTTTTCTCAGTTTTTTTTCTCAGTTTTTTTCTCAGTTTTTCTTCTCAGTTTTTCTGCTCAGTTTTTCTCAGATTTTCTTCTCAGTTTTTTTCCGTTTTTTTCTCAATTTTTCTTCTCAGTTTTTTGCAAATCTTTTCTGATTTTTTCTCTGTTTTTATTTATTTTCCTCAGTTTTTCTCATTTTTTCTCAGTTATTCTCAGTTTTTTTCATTTTTTCTCATTGTCCTAACATTTTCTCAGCATTTTTCAGTTTTTCTCAATTTTCTCGTTTATTCTATTTTTTTCTCAATTTTTCTGTTTTTCTCATTTTTACCTCATTTTTTTCTCATTTTTTCTCGGTATTTCTCATATTTTCTCATTTTTTCTCAGTTTTTTTTGTTTTTCAGTTTTTCATAGATTTTTTCGCTGTTTTTCTCAGTTTTTGGTTGTTTTTCTCAGTTTATCTCATTTGTAATCCTCAGTTTTGCTCATTTGTTTTTCAGTTTTTCTCATTTGTATTTCTCAGTTTTGCTCATTTGTTTTTCTCATTTTTTCTCATTTGT
The DNA here is from genome assembly GCF_044704955.1 of Pristiophorus japonicus. Classification (NCBI taxonomy): domain Eukaryota; kingdom Metazoa; phylum Chordata; class Chondrichthyes; family Pristiophoridae; genus Pristiophorus; species Pristiophorus japonicus. The sequence continues at coordinate 22,779 of NW_027254801.1, read as the reverse complement.
ATTTCTCAGTTTTGCTCATTTGTTTTTCTTAGTTATTCACATTTGTTTTCTCAGTTTTGCTCATTTGTTTTTCTCAGTTTTTCACATTTATTTTCCTCAGTTTTTCTCATTTTTTCTCAGTTATTCTCAGTTTTTCTCATTTTTTCTCATTTTTCTAATTTTTTCTCAGTTTTTTCGTCTTTTTCAGTTTTTCTTAGTTATTTTCTGTCCATGTTTCTCAGTTTTTCTCACTTTTCTTTCTCAGTTTTTCTCAGTTTTTTTCAGATTTTTTTTAAGTTTTTCTGCTCAGTTTATCTTCTCAGATTTTCTGGTCAGTTTTTTTTCTCAGTTTTTCTTCTCAGTTCTTATTCGTTTTTATTCTCAGTTTTTTTCTTCGTTTTTTTTCTCAGTTTTTCTTCTCAATTTTTCTACACAGTTTTTCACAGTTTTCTTCTCACTTTAAATCAGTTGTTTTACTTCGGGTTTTTTACCAAGTTTTTTTTCTCCGTTTTTCTTCAGTTTTTTTAATAGTTTTTTTTCTCAGTTTTTCTGCTCAGTTTTTCTCAGATTTACTTCTCAGCTTTTCTCAGTTTTTCTCAATATTCTCGATTATTCTATTTGTTTCTCAGTTGTTCTGTTTTTCTCATTTTTACCTCGTTTTTTCTCGTTTTTTTTCAGTTTTTCATAGATTTTTTCGTTGTTTTTCTCAGTTTTTCGTTGTTTTTCTCAGTTTTTCTCATTTGTAATCCTCAGTTTTGCTCATTTGTTTTTCAGTTTTTCTCATTTGTATTTCTCAGTTTTGCTCATTTGTTTTTCTCAGTTTTTCACTTTTGTTTTTCTCAGTTTTTCTCATTTTTTTCTGTTTTTCTCTTCAGTTTTTCTTCTCAGTTTTCCATCTCAGTTTTTCTAAGTTGTTCTCAGTTTTTCTCAGTTTTTTTCTCAGTTGTTTTTCTCAGTTTTTTTTCTCAGTTTTTTCTCAGTTTTTCTTCTCAGTTTTTCTGCATAGTTTTTCTCAGATTTTCTTCAGTTTTTTTCCGTTTTTATCTCAATTTTTCTTCTCAGTTTTTTGCAAATCTTTTCTGATTTTTTCTCAGTTTTTATTTATTTTCCTCATTTTTTATCATTTTTTCTCTGTTATTCTCAGTTTTTTTCATTTTTTCTCATTTTCCTAACATTTTCTCAGCTTTTTTCAGTTTTTCTCAATTTTCTCGTTTATTCTATTTTTTTCTCAATTTTTCTGTTTTTCTCATTTTTACCTCATTTTTTCTCATTTTTTCTCGGTATTTCTCATATTTTCTCATTTTTTCTCAGTTTTTTTTGTTTTTCAGTTTTTCATAGATTTTTTTGCTGTTTTTCTCAGTTTTTTGTTGTTTTTCTCAGTTTTTCTCATTTGCATTTCTCAGTGTTGCTCATTTGTTTTTCTTAGTTATTCACATTGTATTGCTCAGTTTTGCTCATTTGTTTTACTCAGTTTTTCACATTTGTTTTCCTCAGTTTTTCTCATTTTTTTCTGTTTTTCTCAGTTTTTCTTCTCAGTTTTCCTTCTCAGTTTTTCTAAGTTGTTCTCAGTTTTTTTCAGTTTTTTTCTCACTTTTTCTCAGTTGTTTTTCTCAGTTGTTTTTCTCAGTTTTTTTCTCAGTTTTTCTTCTCAGTTTTTCTGCTCAGTTTATCTTCTCAGATTTTCTTCAGTTTTTTTCCGTTTTTATCTCAATTTTTCTTCTCAGTTTTTTGCAAATCTTTTCTGATTTTTTCTCAGTTTTTATTTATTTTCCTCATTTTTTCTCATTTTTTATCAGTTATTCTCAGTTTTTTTCATTTTTTCTCATTTTCCTAACATTTTCTCAGCTTTTTTCAGTTTTTCTCAATTTTCTCGTTTATTCTATTTTTTTCTCAATTTTTCTGTTTTTCTCATTTTTACCTCATTTTTTCTCATTTTTTCTCGGTATTTCTCAAATTTTCTCATTTTTTCTCAGTTTTTTTTGTTTTTCAGTTTTTCATAGATTTTTTCGCTGTTTTTCTCAGTTTTTTGTTCTTTTTCTCAGTTTTTCTCATTTGCATTTCTCAGTGTTGCTCATTTGTTTTTCTTAGTTATTCACATTTGTTTTCTCAGTTTTGCTTATTTGTTTTTCTCAGTTTTTCTCATTTGTATTTCTCAGTTTTGCTCATTTGTTTTTCTCAGTTTTTCACATTTATTTTCCTCAGTTTTTCTCATTTTTTCTCAGTTATTCTCAGTTTTTCTCATTTTTTCTCATTTTTCTAATTTTTTCTCAGTTTTTTCGTCTTTTTCAGTTTTTCTTAGTTATTTTCTGTCCATGTTTCTCAGTTTTTCTCACTTTTCTTTCTCAGTTTTTCTCAGTTTTTTTCAAATTTTTCTAAGTTTTTCTGCTCAGTTTATCTTCTCAGATTTTCTGGTCAGTTTTTTTCTCAGTTTTTCTTCTCAGTTCTTATTCGTTTTTATTCTCAGTTTTTTTCTTCGTTTTTTTTCTCAGTTTTTCTTCTCAATTTTTCTACACAGTTTTTCACAGTTTTCTTCTCACTTTAAATCAGTTGTTTTTCTTCGGTTTTTTTCCAAGTTTTTTTTCTCCGTTTTTCTTCAGTTTTTTTAATAGTTTTTTTCTCAGTTTTTCTGCTCAGTTTTTCTCAGATTTACTTCTCAGCTTTTCTCAGTTTTTCTCAATATTCTCGATTATTCTATTTGTTTCTCAGTTTTTCTGTTTTTCTCATTTTTACCTCATTTTTCTCATTTTTCCTCGTTTTTTTTGTTTTTCAGTTTTTCATAGATTTTTTCGTTGTTTTTCTCAGTTTTTCGTTGTTTTTCTCAGTTTTTCTCATTTGTAATCCTCAGTTTTGCTCATTTGTTTTTCAGTTTTTCTCATTTGTATTTCTCAGTTTTGCTCATTTGTTTTTCTCAGTTTTTCTCATTTGTATTTCTCAGTTTTGCTCATTTGTTTTTCTCAGTTTTTCACTTTTGTTTTTCTCAGTTTTTCTCATTTTTTTCTGTTTTTCTCCTCAGTTTTTCTTCTCAGTTTTCCTTCTCAGTTTTTCTAAGTTGTTCTCAGTTTTTCTCAGTTTTTTTCTCAGTTGTTTTTCTCAGTTTTGTTTCTCAGTTTTTTTCTCAGTTTTTCTTCTCAGTTTTTCTGCATAGTTTTTCTCAGATTTTCTTCAGTTTTTTTCCGTTTTTATCTCAATTTTTCTTCTCAGTTTTTTGCAAATCTTTTCTGATTTTTTCTCAGTTTTTATTTATTTTCCTCATTTTTTATCATTTTTTCTCAGTTATTCTCAGTTTTTTTCATTTTTTCTCATTTTCCTAACATTTTCTCAGCTTTTTTCAGTTTTTCTCAATTTTCTCGTTTCTTCTATTTTTTTCTCAATTTTTCTGTTTTTCTCATTTTTACCTCATTTTCTCTCATTTTTTCTCGGTATTTCTCATATTTTCTCATTTTTTCTCAGTTTTTTTTGTTTTTCAGTTTTTCATAGATTTTTTCGCTGTTTTTCTCAGTTTTTTGTTCTTTTTCTCAGTTTTTCTCATTTGCATTTCTCAGTGTTGCTCATTTGTTTTTCTTAGTTATTCACATTGTTTTTCTCAGTTTTGCTCATTTGTTTTTCTCAGTTTTTCTCATTTGTATTTCTCAGTTTTGCTCATTTGTTTTTCTCAGTTTTTCACATTTGTTTTTCTCAGTTTTTCTCATTTTTTTTCTGTTTTTCTTAGTTTTTCTTCTCAGTTTTCCTTCTCAGTTTTTCTAAGTTGTTCTCAGTTTTTTTCAGTTTTTTTCTCACTTTTTCTCAGTTGTTTTTCTCAGTTTTTTTCTCAGTTTTTTTCTCAGTTTTTCTTCTCAGTTTTTCTGCTCAGTTTTTCTCAGATTTTCTTCTCAGTTTTTTTCCGTTTTTTTCTCAATTTTTCTTCTCAGTTTTTTGCAAATCTTTTCTGATTTTTTCTCAGTTTTTATTTATTTTCCTCAGTTTTTCTCATTTTTTCTCAGTTATTCTCAGTTTTTTTCATTTTTTCTCATTGTCCTAACATTTTCTCAGCATTTTTCAGTTTTTCTCAATTTTCTCGTTTATTCTATTTTTTTCTCAATTTTTCTGTTTTTCTCATTTTTACCTCATTTTTTTCTCATTTTTTCTCGGTATTTCTCATATTTTCTCATTTTTTCTCAGTTTTTTTTGTTTTTCAGTTTTTCATAGATTTTTTCGCTGTTTTTCTCAGTTTTTTGTTGTTTTTCTCAGTTTTTCTCATTTGCATTTCTCAGTGTTGCTCAGTTGTTTTTCTTAGTTATTCACATTTGATTTCTCAGTTTTGCTCATTTGTTTTTCTCAGTTTTTCTCATTTGTAATCCTCAGTTTTGCTCATTTGTTTTTCAGTTTTTCTCATTTGTATTTCTCAGTTTTCCTCATTTGTTTTTCTCATTTTTTCTCATTTGTATTTCTCAGTTTTGCTCATTTGTTTTTCTTAGTTATTCACATTTGTTTTCTCAGTTTTGCTCATTTGTTTTTCTCAGTTTTTCACATTTATTTTCCTCAGTTTTTCTCATTTTTTCTCAGTTATTCTCAGTTTTTCTCATTTTTTCTCATTTTTCTAATTTTTTCTCAGTTTTTTCGTCTTTTTCAGTTTTTCTTAGTTATTTTCTGTCCATGTTTCTCAGTTTTTCTCACTTTTCTTTCTCAGTTTTTCTCAGTTTTTTTCAGATTTTTTTTAAGTTTTTCTGCTCAGTTTATCTTCTCAGATTTTCTGGTCAGTTTTTTTTCTCAGTTTTTCTTCTCAGTTCTTATTCGTTTTTATTCTCAGTTTTTTTCTTCGTTTTTTTTCTCAGTTTTTCTTCTCAATTTTTCTACACAGTTTTTCACAGTTTTCTTCTCACTTTAAATCAGTTGTTTTACTTCGGGTTTTTTACCAACTTTTTTTTCTCCGTTTTTCTTCAGTTTTTTTAATAGTTTTTTTTCTCAGTTTTTCTGCGCAGTTTTTCTCAGATTTACTTCTCAGCTTTTCTCAGTTTTTCTCAATATTCTCGATTATTCTATTTGTTTCTCAGTTGTTCTGTTTTTCTCATTTTTACCTCATTTTTTCTCGTTTTTTTTTCAGTTTTTCATAGATTTTTTCGTTGTTTTTCTCAGTTTTTCGTTGTTTTTCTCAGTTTTTCTCATTTGTAATCCTCAGTTTTGCTCATTTGTTTTTCAGTTTTTCTCATTTGTATTTCTCAGTTTTGCTCATTTGTTTTTCTCAGTTTTTCTCATTTGTATTTCTCAGTTTTGCTCATTTGTTTTTCTCAGTTTTTCACTTTTGTTTTTCTCAGTTTTTCTCATTTTTTTCTGTTTTTCTCCTCAGTTTTTCTTCTCAGTTTTCCTTCTCAGTTTTTCTAAGTTGTTCTCAGTTTTTCTCAGTTTTTTTCTCAGTTGTTTTTCTCAGTTTTTTTTCTCAGTTTTTTTCTCAGTTTTTCTTCTCAGTTTTTCTGCATAGTTTTTCTCAGATTTTCTTCAGTTTTTTTCCGTTTTTATCTCAATTTTTCTTCTCAATTTTTTGCAAATCTTTTCTGATTTTTTCTCAGTTTTTATTTATTTTCCTCATTTTTTATCATTTTTTCTCAGTTATTCTCAGTTTTTTTCATTTTTTCTCATTTTCCTAACATTTTCTCAGCTTTTTTCAGTTTTTCTCAATTTTCTCGTTTATTCTATTTTTTTCTCAATTTTTCTGTTTTTCTCATTTTTACCTCATTTTTTCTCATTTTTTCTCGGTATTTCTCATATTTTCTCATTTTTTCTCAGTTTTTTTTGTTTTTCAGTTTTTCATAGATTTTTTCGCTGTTTTTCTCAGTTTTTTGTTCTTTTTCTCAGTTTTTCTCATTTGCATTTCTCAGTGTTGCTCATTTGTTTTTCTTAGTTATTCACATTGTTTTTCTCAGTTTTGCTCATTTGTTTTTCTCAGTTTTTCTCATTTGTATTTCTCAGTTTTGCTCATTTGTTTTTCTCAGTTTTTCACATTTATTTCCCTCAGTTTTTCTCATTTTTTCTCAGTTATTCTCAGTTTTTCTCATTTTTTCTCATTTTTCGAATTTTTTCTCAGTTTTTTCGTCTTTTTCAGTTTTTCTTAGTTATTTTCTGTCCATGTTTCTCAGTTTTTCTCACTTTTCTTTCTCAGTTTTTCTCAGTTTTTTTCAAATTTTTCTAAGTTTTTCTGCTCAGTTTATCTTCTCAGATTTTCTGGTCAGTTTTTTTCTCAGTTTTTCTTCTCAGTTCTTATTCTCAGTTTTTTTCTTCGTTTTTTTTCTCAGTTTTTCTTCTCAATTTTTCTACACAGTTTTTCTCATTTGTAATCCTCAGTTTTGCTCATTTGTTTTTCAGTTTTTCTCATTTGTATTTCTCAGTTTTGCTCATTTGTTTTTCTCATTTTTTCTCATTTGTATTTCTCAGTGTTGCTCATTTGTTTTTCTTAGTTATTCACATTTGTTTTCTCAGTTTTGCTCATTTGTTTTTCTCAGTTTTTCTCATTTGTATTTCTCAGTTCTGCTCATTTGTTTTTCTCAGTTTTTATTTATTTTCCTCATTTTTTATCATTTTTTCTCAGTTATTCTCAGTTTTTTTCATTTTTTCTCATTTTCCTAACATTTTCTCAGCTTTTTTCAGTTTTTCTCAATTTTCTCGTTTATTCTATTTTTTTCTCAATTTTTCTGTTTTTCTCATTTTTACCTCATTTTTTCTCATTTTTTCTCGGTATTTCTCAAATTTTCTCATTTTTTCTCAGTTTTTTTTGTTTTTCAGTTTTTCATAGATTTTTTCGCTGTTTTTCTCAGTTTTTTGTTCTTTTTCTCAGTTTTTCTCATTTGCATTTCTCAGTGTTGCTCATTTGTTTTTCTTAGTTATTCACATTTGTTTTCTCAGTTTTGCTCATTTGTTTTTCTCAGTTTTTCTCATTTGTATTTCTCAGTTCTGCTCATTTGTTTTTCTCAGTTTTTCACCTTTATTTTCCTCAGTTTTTCTCATTTTTTCTCAGTTATTCTCAGATTTTCTCATTTTTTCTCATTTTTCTAATTTTTTCTCAGTTTTTTCGTCTTTTTCAGTTTTTCTTTGTTATTTTCTGTCCATGTTTCTCAGTTTTTCTCACTTTTCTTTCTCAGTTTTTCTCAGTTTTTTTCAGATTTTTTCTAAGTTTTTCTGCTCAGTTTATCTTCTCAGATTTTCTGGTCAGTTTTTTTCTCAGTTTTTCTTCTCAGTTCTTATTCGTTTTTATTCTCAGTTTTTTTCTTCGTTTTTTTTCTCAGTTTTTCTTCTCAATTTTTCTACACAGTTTTTCACAGTTTTCTTCTCACTTTAAATCAGTTGTTTCTCTTCGGATTTTTTTCCAAGTTTTTTTTCTCCGTTTTTCTTCAGTTTTTTTAATAGTTTTTTTTCTCAGTTTTTCTGCTCAGTTTTTCTCAGATTTACTTCTCAGCTTTTCTCAGTTTTTCTCAATATTCTCGATTATTCTATTTGTTTCTCAGTTTTTCTGTTTTTCTCATTTTTACCTCATTTTTCTCATTTTTTCTCGTTTTTTTTGTTTTTCAGATTTTCATAGATTTTTTCGTTGTTTTTCTCAGTTTTTCTCATTTGTAATCCTCAGTTTTGCTCAATTGTTTTTCAGTTTTTCTCATTTGTATTTCTCAGTTTTGCTCATTTGTTTTTCTCAGTTTTTCTCATTTGTATTTCTCAGCTTTGCTCATTTGTTTTTCTCAGTTTTTCACTTTTGTTTTTCTCAGTTTTTCTCATTTTTTTCTGTTTTTCTCCTCAGTTTTTCTTCTCAGTTTTCCTTCTCAGTTTTTCTAAGTTGTTCTCAGTTTTTCTCAGTTTTTTCTCAGTTGTTTTTGTCAGTTTTTTTTCTCAGTTTTTTTCTCAGTTTTTCTTCTCAGTTTTTCTGCATAGTTTTTCTCAGATTTTCTTCAGTTTTTTTCCGTTTTTATCTCAATTTTTCTTCTCAGTTTTTTGCAAATCTTTTCTGATTTTTTCTCAGTTTTTATTTATTTTCCTAATTTTTTATCATTTTTTCTCAGTTATTCTCAGTTTTTTTCATTTTTTCTCATTTTCCTAACATTTTCTCAGCTTTTTTCAGTTTTTCTCAATTTTCTCGTTTATTCTATTTTTTTCTCAAATTTTCTGTTTTTCTCATTTTTACCTCATTTTTTCTCATTTTTTCTCGGTATTTCTCATATTTTCTCATTTTTTCTCAGTTTTTTTTGTTTTTCAGTTTTTCATAGATTTTTTCGCTGTTTTTCTCAGTTTTTCGTTGTTTTTCTCAGTTTTTCTCATTTGTAATCCTCAGTTTGCTCATTTGTTTTTCAGTTTTTCTCATTTGTATTTCTCAGTTTTGCTCATTTGTTTTTCTCAGTTTTTCTCATTTGTATTTCTCAGTTTTGCTCATTTGTTTTTCTCAGTTTTTCACTTTTGTTTTTCTCAGTTTTTCTCATTTTTTTCTGTTTTTCTCCTCAGTTTTTCTTCTCAGTTTTCCTTCTCAGTTTTTCTAAGTTGTTCTCAGTTTTTCTCAGTTTTTTTCTCAATTGTTTTTCTCAGTTTTTTTTCTCAGTTTTTTTCTCAGTTTTTCTTCTCAGTTTTTCTGCATAGTTTTTCTCAGATTTTCTTCAGTTTTTTTCCGTTTTTATCTCAATTTTTCTTCTCAGTTTTTTGCAAATCTTTTCTGATTTTTTCTCAGTTTTTATTTATTTTCCTCATTTTTTATCATTTTTTCTCAGTTATTCTCAGTTTTTTTCATTTTTTCTCATTTTCCTAACATTTTCTCAGCTTTTTTCAGTTTTTCTCAATTTTCTCGTTTATTCTATTTTTTTCTCAATTTTTCTGTTTTTCTCATTTTTACCTCATTTTTTCTCATTTTTTCTCGGTATTTCTCAAATTTTCTCATTTTTTCTCAGTTTTTTTTGTTTTTCAGTTTTTCATAGATTTTTTCGCTGTTTTTCTCAGTTTTTTGTTCTTTTTCTCAGTTTTTCTCATTTGCATTTCTCAGTGTTGCTCATTTGTTTTTCTTAGTTATTCACATTGTTTTTCTCAGTTTTGCTCATTTGTTTTTCTCAGTTTTTCTCATTTGTGTTTCTCAGTTTTGCTCATTTGTTTTTCAAAGTTTTTCACATTTATTTCCCTCAGTTTTTCTCATTTTTTCTCAGTTATTCTCAGATTTTCTCATTTTTTTCTCAATTTTCAAATTTTTTCTCAGTTTTTTCGTCTTTTTCAGTTTTTCTTAGTTATTTTCTGTCCATGTTTCTCAGTTTTTCTCACTTTTCTTTCTCAGTTTTTCTCAGTTTTTTTCAGATTTTTTCTAAGTTTTTCTGCTCAGTTTATCTTCTCAGATTTTCTGGTCAGTTTTTTTCTCAGTTTTTCTTCTCAGTTCTTATTCGTTTTTATTCTCAGTTTTTTTCTTCGTTTTTTTTCTCAGTTTTTCTTCTCAATTTTTCTACACAGTTTTTCACAGTTTTCTTCTCACTTTAAATCAGTTGTTTTTCTTCGGTTTTTTTTCCAAGTTTTTTTTCTCCGTTTTTCTTCAGTTTTTTAATAGCTTTTTTTCTCAGTTTTTCTGCTCAGTTTTTCTCAGATTTACTTCTCAGCTTTTCTCAGTTTTTCTCAATATTCTCGATTATTCTATTTGTTTCTCAGTTTTTCTGTTTTTCTCATTTTTACCTCATTTTTCTCATTTTTCCTCGTTTTTTTTTGTTTTTCAGTTTTTCATAGATTTTTTCGTTGTTTTTCTCAGTTTTTCGTTGTTTTTCTCAGTTTTTCTCATTTGTAATCCTCAGTTTTGCTCATTTGTTTTTCAGTTTTTCTCATTTGTATTTCTCAGTTTTGCTCATTTGTTTTTCTCAGTTTTTCTCATTTGTATTTCTCAGCTTTGCTCATTTGTTTTTCTCAGTTTTTCACTTTTGTTTTTCTCAGTTTTTCTCATTTTTTTCTGTTTTTCTCCTCAGTTTTTCTTCTCAGTTTTCCTTCTCAGTTTTTCTAAGTTGTTCTCAGTTTTTCTCAGTTTTTTCTCAGTTGTTTTTGTCAGTTTTTTTTCTCAGTTTTTTTCTCAGTTTTTCTTCTCAGTTTTTCTGCATAGTTTTTCTCAGATTTTCTTCAGTTTTTTTCCGTTTTTATCTCAATTTTTCTTCTCAGTTTTTTGCAAATCTTTTCTGATTTTTTCTCAGTTTTTATTTATTTTCCTAATTTTTTATCATTTTTTCTCAGTTATTCTCAGTTTTTTTCATTTTTTCTCATTTTCCTAACATTTTCTCAGCTTTTTTCAGTTTTTCTCAATTTTCTCGTTTATTCTATTTTTTTCTCAATTTTTCTGTTTTTCTCATTTTTACCTCATTTTTTTCTCATTTTTTCTCGGTATTTCTCATATTTTCTCATTTTTCTCAGTTTTTTTTGTTTTTCAGTTTTTCATAGATTTTTTCGCTGTTTTTCTCAGTTTTTTGTTGTTTTTCTCAGTTTTTCTCATTTGCATTTCTCAGTGTTGCTCATTTGTTTTTCAATTATTCACATTTGTTTTCTCAGTTTTGCTCATTTGTTTTTCTCAGTTTATCTCATTTGTATTTCTCAGTTCTGCTCATTTGTTTTTCTCAGTTTTTCACATTTATTTTCCTCAGTTTTTCTCATTTTTTCTCAGTTATTCTCAGATTTTCTCATTTTTTCTCATTTTTCTAATTTTTTCTCAGTTTTTTCGTCTTTTTCAGTTTTTCTTTGTTATTTTCTGTCCATGTTTCTCAGTTTTTCTCACTTTTCTTTCTCAGTTTTTCTCAGTTTTTTTCAGATTTTTTCTAAGTTTTTCTGCTCAGTTTTTCTTCTCAGATTTTCTGGTCAGTTTTTTTCTCAGTTTTTCATCTCAGTTCTTATTCTCAGTTTTTTTCTTCGTTTTTTTCTCAGTTTTTCTTCTCAATTTTTCTACACAGTTTTTCACAGTTTTCTTCTCACTTTAAATCAGTTGTTTTTCTTCGGTTTTTTTTCCAAGTTTTTTTTCTCCGTTTTTCTTCAGTTTTTTTAATAGTTTTTTTTCTCAGTTTTTCTGCTCAGTTTTTGTCAGATTTACTTCTCAGCTTTTCTCAGTTTTTCTCAATATTCTCGATTATTCTATGTTTCTCAGTTTTTCTGTTTTTCTCATTTTTACCTCATTTTTCTCATTTTTTCTCGTTTTTTTTTGTTTTTCAGATTTTCATAGATTTTTTCGTTGTTTTTCTCAGTTTTTCTCATTTGTAATCCTCAGTTTTGCTCATTTGTTTTTCTCAGTTTTTCTCATTTGTATTTCTTAGTTTTGCTCATTTGTTTTTCTCAGTTTTTCACTTTTGTTTTTCTCAGTTTTTCTCATTTTTTTCTGTTTTTCTCCTCAGTTTTTCTTCTCAGTTTCCTTCTCAGTTTTTCTAAGTTGTTCTCAGTTTTTTTCTCAGTTGTTTTTGTCAGTTTTTTTTCTCATTTTTTTTCTCAGTTTTTCTTCTCAGTTTTTCGGCATAGTTTTTCTCAGATTTTCTTCAGTTTTTTTCCGTTTTTATCTCAATTTTTCTTCTCAGTTTTTTGCAAATCTTTTCTGATTTTTTCTCAGTTTTTATTTATTTTCCTCATTTTTTATCATTTTTTCTCTGTTATTCTCAGTTTTTTTCATTTTTTCTCATTTTCCTAACATTTTCTCAGCTTTTTTCAGTTTTTCTCAATTTTCTCGTTTATTCTATTTTTTTCTCAATTTTTCTGTTTTTCTCATTTTTAGCTCATTTTTTCTCATTTTTCTCGGTATTTCTCATATTTTCTCATTTTTTCTCAGTTTTTTTTGTTTTTCAGTTTTTCATAGATTTTTTCGCTGTTTTTCTCAGTTTTTTGTTCTTTTTCTCAGTTTTTCTCATTTGCATTTCTCAGTGTTGCTCATTTGTTTTTCTTAGTTATTCACATTGTTTTTCTCAGTTTTGCTCATTTGTTTTTCTCAGTTTTTCTCATTTGTATTTCTCAGTTTTGCTCATTTGTTTTACTCAGTTTTTCACGTTTGTTTTTCTCAGTTTTTCTCATTTTTTTCTGTTTTTCTCAGTTTTTCTTCTCAGTTTTCCTTCTCAGTTTTTCTAAGTTGTTCTCAGTTTTTTTCAGTTTTTTTCTCACTTTTTCTCAGTTGTTTTTCTCAGTTTTTTCTCTCAGTTTTTTTCTCAGTTTTTCTTCTCAGTTTTTCTGCTCAGTTTTTCTCAGATTTTCTTCTCAGTTTTTTTCCGTTTTTTTCTCAATTTTTCTTCTCAGTTTTTTGCAAATCTTTTCTGATTTTTTCTCAGTTTTTATTTATTTTCCTCAGTTTTTCTCATTTTTTCTCAGTTATTCTCAGATTTTCTCATTTTTTCTCATTTTTCTAATTTTTTCTCAGTTTTTTCGTCTTTTTCAGTTTTTCTTAGTTATTTTCTGTCCATGTTTCTCAGTTTTTCTCACTTTTCTTTCTCAGTTTTTCTCAGTTTTTTTCAGATTTTTTCTAAGTTTTTCTGCTCAGTTTTTCTTCTCAGATTTTCTGGTCAGTTTTTTTCTCAGTTTTTCATCTCAGTTCTTATTCTCAGTTTTTTTCTTCGTTTTTTTTCTCAGTTTTTCTTCTCAATTTTTCTACACAGTTTTTCACAGTTTTCTTCTCACTTTAAATCAGTTGTTTTTCTTCGGTTTTTTTTCCAAGTTTTTTTTCTCCGTTTTTCTTCAGTTTTTTTAATAGTTTTTTTTCTCAGTTTTTCTGCTCAGTTTTTGTCAGATTTACTTCTCAGCTTTTCTCAGTTTTTCTCAATATTCTCGATTATTCTATGTTTCTCAGTTTTTCTGTTTTTCTCATTTTTACCTCATTTTTCTCATTTTTTCTCGTTTTTTTTTGTTTTTCAGATTTTCATAGATTTTTTCGTTGTTTTTCTCAGTTTTTCTCATTTGTAATCCTCAGTTTTGCTCATTTGTTTTTCTCAGTTTTTCTCATTTGTATTTCTTAGTTTTGCTCATTTGTTTTTCTCAGTTTTTCACTTTTGTTTTTCTCAGTTTTTCTCATTTTTTTCTGTTTTTCTCCTCAGTTTTTCTTCTCAGTTTCCTTCTCAGTTTTTCTAAGTTGTTCTCAGTTTTTTTCTCAGTTGTTTTTGTCAGTTTTTTTTCTCAGTTTTTTTCTCAGTTTTTCTTCTCAGTTTTTCTGCATAGTTTTTCTCAGATTTTCTTCAGTTTTTTTCCGTTTTTATCTCAATTTTTCTTCTCAGTTTTTTGCAAATCTTTTCTGATTTTTTCTCAGTTTTTATTTATTTTCCTCATTTTTTATCATTTTTTCTCTGTTATTCTCAGTTTTTTTCATTTTTTCTCATTTTCCTAACATTTTCTCAGCTTTTTTCAGTTTTTCTCAATTTTCTCGTTTATTCTATTTTTTTCTCAATTTTTCTGTTTTTCTCATTTTTAGCTCATTTTTTCTCATTTTTTCTCGGTATTTCTCATATTTTCTCATTTTTTCTCAGTTTTTTTTGTTTTTCAGTTTTTCATAGATTTTTTCGCTGTTTTTCTCAGTTTTTTGTTGTTTTTCTCAATTTTTCTCATTTGCATTTCTCAGTGTTGCTCATTTGTTTTTCTTAGTTATTCACATTGTTTTTCTCAGTTTTGCTCATTTGTTTTTCTCAGTTTTTCTCATTTGTATTTCTCAGTTTTGCTCATTTGTTTTACTCAGTTTTTCACATTTGTTTTTCTCAGTTTTTCTCATTTTTTTCTGTTTTTCTCAGTTTTTCTTCTCAGTTTTCCTTCTCAGTTTTTCTAAGTTGTTCTCAGTTTTTTTCAGTTTTTTTCTCACTTTTTCTCAGTTGTTTTTCTCAGTTTTTTCTCTCAGTTTTTTTCTCAGTTTTTCTTCTCAGTTTTTCTGCTCAGTTTTTCTCAGATTTTCTTCTCAGTTTTTTTCCGTTTTTTTCTCAATTTTTCTTCTCAGTTTTTTGCAAATCTTTTCTGATTTTTTCTCAGTTTTTATTTATTTTCCTCAGTTTTTCTCATTTTTTCTCAGTTATTCTCAGTTTTTTCATTTTTTCTCATTGTCCGAACATTTTCTCAGCATTTTTCAGTTTTTCTCAATTTTCTCGTTTATTCTATTTTTTTCTCAATTTTTCTGTTTTTCTCATTTTTACCTCATTTTTTTCTCATTTTTTCTCGGTATTTCTCATATTTTCTCATTTTTCTCAGTTTTTTTTGTTTTTCAGTTTTTCATAGATTTTTTCGCTGTTTTTCTCAGTTTTTTGTTGTTTTTCTCAGTTTTTCTCATTTGCATTTCTCAGTGTTGCTCATTTGTTTTTCAGTTATTCACATTTGTTTTCTCAGTTTTGCTCATTTGTTTTTCTCAGTTTATCTCATTTGTATTTCTCAGTTCTGCTCATTTGTTTTTCTCAGTTTTTCACATTTATTTTCCTCAGTTTTTCTCATTTTTTCTCAGTTATTCTCAGATTTTCTCATTTTTTCTCATTTTTCTAATTTTTTCTCAGTTTTTTCGTCTTTTTCAGTTTTTCTTAGTTATTTTCTGTCCATGTTTCTCAGTTTTTCTCACTTTTCTTTCTCAGTTTTTCTCAGTTTTTTTCAGATTTTTTCTAAGTTTTTCTGCTCAGTTTTTCTTCTCAGATTTTCTGGTCAGTTTTTTTCTCAGTTTTTCATCTCAGTTCTTATTCTCAGTTTTTTTCTTCGTTTTTTTTCTCAGTTTTTCTTCTCAATTTTTCTACACAGTTTTTCACAGTTTTCTTCTCACTTTAAATCAGTTGTTTTTCTTCGGTTTTTTTTCCAAGTTTTTTTTCTCCGTTTTTCTTCAGTTTTTTTAATAGTTTTTTTTCTCAGTTTTTCTGCTCAGTTTTTGTCAGATTTACTTCTCAGCTTTTCTCAGTTTTTCTCAATATTCTCGATTATTCTATGTTTCTCAGTTTTTCTGTTTTTCTCATTTTTACCTCATTTTTCTCATTTTTTCTCGTTTTTTTTTGTTTTTCAGATTTTCATAGATTTTTTCGTTGTTTTTCTCAGTTTTTCTCATTTGTAATCCTCAGTTTTGCTCATTTGTTTTTCTCAGTTTTTCTCATTTGTATTTCTTAGTTTTGCTCATTTGTTTTTCTCAGTTTTTCACTTTTGTTTTTCTCAGTTTTTCTCATTTTTTTCTGTTTTTCTCCTCAGTTTTTCTTCTCAGTTTCCTTCTCAGTTTTTCTAAGTTGTTCTCAGTTTTTTTCTCAGTTGTTTTTGTCAGTTTTTTTTCTCAGTTTTTTTCTCAGTTTTTCTTCTCAGTTTTTCTGCATAGTTTTTCTCAGATTTTCTTCAGTTTTTTTCCGTTTTTATCTCAATTTTTCTTCTCAGTTTTTTGCAAATCTTTTCTGATTTTTTCTCAGTTTTTATTTATTTTCCTCATTTTTTATCATTTTTTCTCTGTTATTCTCAGTTTTTTTCATTTTTTCTCATTTTCCTAACATTTTCTCAGCTTTTTTCAGTTTTTCTCAATTTTCTCGTTTATTCTATTTTTTTCTCAATTTTTCTGTTTTTCTCATTTTTAGCTCATTTTTTCTCATTTTTTCTCGGTATTTCTCATATTTTCTCATTTTTTCTCAGTTTTTTTTGTTTTTCAGTTTTTCATAGATTTTTTCGCTGTTTTTCTCAGTTTTTTGTTGTTTTTCTCAATTTTTCTCATTTGCATTTCTCAGTGTTGCTCATTTGTTTTTCTTAGTTATTCACATTGTTTTTCTCAGTTTTGCTCATTTGTTTTTCTCAGTTTTTCTCATTTGTATTTCTCAGTTTTGCTCATTTGTTTTACTCAGTTTTTCACATTTGTTTTTCTCAGTTTTTCTCATTTTTTTCTGTTTTTCTCAGTTTTTCTTCTCAGTTTTCCTTCTCAGTTTTTCTAAGTTGTTCTCAGTTTTTTTCAGTTTTTTTCTCACTTTTTCTCAGTTGTTTTTCTCAGTTTTTTCTCTCAGTTTTTTTCTCAGTTTTTCTTCTCAGTTTTTCTGCTCAGTTTTTCTCAGATTTTCTTCTCAGTTTTTTTCCGTTTTTTTCTCAATTTTTCTTCTCAGTTTTTTGCAAATCTTTTCTGATTTTTTCTCAGTTTTTATTTATTTTCCTCAGTTTTTCTCATTTTTTCTCAGTTATTCTCAGTTTTTTCATTTTTTCTCATTGTCCGAACATTTTCTCAGCATTTTTCAGTTTTTCTCAATTTTCTCGTTTATTCTATTTTTTTCTCAATTTTTCTGTTTTTCTCATTTTTACCTCATTTTTTTCTCATTTTTTCTCGGTATTTCTCATATTTTCTCATTTTTCTCAGTTTTTTTTGTTTTTCAGTTTTTCATAGATTTTTTCGCTGTTTTTCTCAGTTTTTTGTTGTTTTTCTCAGTTTTTCTCATTTGCATTTCTCAGTGTTGCTCATTTGTTTTTCAGTTATTCACATTTGTTTTCTCAGTTTTGCTCATTTGTTTTTCTCAGTTTATCTCATTTGTATTTCTCAGTTCTGCTCATTTGTTTTTCTCAGTTTTTCACATTTATTTTCCTCAGTTTTTCTCATTTTTTCTCAGTTATTCTCAGATTTTCTCATTTTTTCTCATTTTTCTAATTTTTTCTCAGTTTTTTCGTCTTTTTCAGTTTTTCTTAGTTATTTTCTGTCCATGTTTCTCAGTTTTTCTCACTTTTCTTTCTCAGTTTTTCTCAGTTTTTTTCAGATTTTTTCTAAGTTTTTCTGCTCAGTTTTTCTTCTCAGATTTTCTGGTCAGTTTTTTTCTCAGTTTTTCATCTCAGTTCTTATTCTCAGTTTTTTTCTTCGTTTTTTTTCTCAGTTTTTCTTCTCAATTTTTCTACACAGTTTTTCACAGTTTTCTTCTCACTTTAAATCAGTTGTTTTTCTTCGGTTTTTTTTCCAAGTTTTTTTTCTCCGTTTTTCTTCAGTTTTTTTAATAGTTTTTTTTCTCAGTTTTTCTGCTCAGTTTTTGTCAGATTTACTTCTCAGCTTTTCTCAGTTTTTCTCAATATTCTCGATTATTCTATGTTTCTCAGTTTTTCTGTTTTTCTCATTTTTACCTCATTTTTCTCATTTTTTCTCGTTTTTTTTTGTTTTTCAGATTTTCATAGATTTTTTCGTTGTTTTTCTCAGTTTTTCTCATTTGTAATCCTCAGTTTTGCTCATTTGTTTTTCTCAGTTTTTCTCATTTGTATTTCTTAGTTTTGCTCATTTGTTTTTCTCAGTTTTTCACTTTTGTTTTTCTCAGTTTTTCTCATTTTTTTCTGTTTTTCTCCTCAGTTTTTCTTCTCAGTTTCCTTCTCAGTTTTTCTAAGTTGTTCTCAGTTTTTTTCTCAGTTGTTTTTGTCAGTTTTTTTTCTCAGTTTTTTTCTCAGTTTTTCTTCTCAGTTTTTCTGCATAGTTTTTCTCAGATTTTCTTCAGTTTTTTTCCGTTTTTATCTCAATTTTTCTTCTCAGTTTTTTGCAAATCTTTTCTGATTTTTTCTCAGTTTTTATTTATTTTCCTCATTTTTTATCATTTTTTCTCTGTTATTCTCAGTTTTTTTCATTTTTTCTCATTTTCCTAACATTTTCTCAGCTTTTTTCAGTTTTTCTCAATTTTCTCGTTTATTCTATTTTTTTCTCAATTTTTCTGTTTTTCTCATTTTTAGCTCATTTTTTCTCATTTTTTCTCGGTATTTCTCATATTTTCTCATTTTTTCTCAGTTTTTTTTGTTTTTCAGTTTTTCATAGATTTTTTCGCTGTTTTTCTCAGTTTTTTGTTGTTTTTCTCAGTTTTTCTCATTTGCATTTCTCAGTGTTGCTCATTTGTTTTTCTTAGTTATTCACATTGTTTTTCTCAGTTTTGCTCATTTGTTTTTCTCAGTTTTTCTCATTTGTATTTCTCAGTTTTGCTCATTTGTTTTACTCAGTTTTTCACATTTGTTTTTCTCAGTTTTTCTCATTTTTTTCTGTTTTTCTCAGTTTTTCTTCTCAGTTTTCCTTCTCAGTTTTTCTAAGTTGTTCTCAGTTTTTTTCAGTTTTTTTCTCACTTTTTCTCAGTTGTTTTTCTCAGTTTTTTCTCTCAGTTTTTTTCTCAGTTTTTCTTCTCAGTTTTTCTGCTCAGTTTTTCTCAGATTTTCTTCTCAGTTTTTTTCCGTTTTTTTCTCAATTTTTCTTCTCAGTTTTTTGCAAATCTTTTCTGATTTTTTCTCAGTTTTTATTTATTTTCCTCAGTTTTTCTCATTTTTTCTCAGTTATTCTCAGTTTTTTCATTTTTTCTCATTGTCCGAACATTTTCTCAGCATTTTTCAGTTTTTCTCAATTTTCTCGTTTATTCTATTTTTTCTCAATTTTTCTGTTTTTCTCATTTTTACCTCATTTTTTTCTCATTTTTTCTCGGTATTTCTCATATTTTCTCATTTTTCTCAGTTTTTTTTGTTTTTCAGTTTTTCATAGATTTTTTCGCTGTTTTTCTCAGTTTTTTGTTGTTTTTCTCAGTTTTTCTCATTTGCATTTCTCAGTGTTGCTCATTTGTTTTTCAGTTATTCACATTTGTTTTCTCAGTTTTGCTCATTTGTTTTTCTCAGTTTATCTCATTTGTATTTCTCAGTTCTGCTCATTTGTTTTTCTCAGTTTTTCACATTTATTTTCCTCAGTTTTTCTCATTTTTTCTCAGTTATTCTCAGATTTTCTCATTTTTTCTCATTTTTCTAATTTTTTCTCAGTTTTTTCGTCTTTTTCAGTTTTTCTTAGTTATTTTCTGTCCATGTTTCTCAGTTTTTCTCACTTTTCTTTCTCAGTTTTTCTCAGTTTTTTTCAGATTTTTTCTAAGTTTTTCTGCTCAGTTTTTCTTCTCAGATTTTCTGGTCAGTTTTTTTCTCAGTTTTTCATCTCAGTTCTTATTCTCAGTTTTTTTCTTCGTTTTTTTTCTCAGTTTTTCTTCTCAATTTTTCTACACAGTTTTTCACAGTTTTCTTCTCACTTTAAATCAGTTGTTTTTCTTCGGTTTTTTTTCCAAGTTTTTTTTCTCCGTTTTTCTTCAGTTTTTTTAATAGTTTTTTTTCTCAGTTTTTCTGCTCAGTTTTTGTCAGATTTACTTCTCAGCTTTTCTCAGTTTTTCTCAATATTCTCGATTATTCTATGTTTCTCAGTTTTTCTGTTTTTCTCATTTTTACCTCATTTTTCTCATTTTTTCTGGGTTTTTTTTGTTTTTCAGATTTTCATAGATTTTTTCGTTGTTTTTCTCAGTTTTTCTCATTTGTAATCCTCAGTTTTGCTCATTTGTTTTTCTCAGTTTTTCTCATTTGTATTTCTTAGTTTTGCTCATTTGTTTTTCTCAGTTTTTCACTTTTGTTTTTCTCAGTTTTTCTCATTTTTTTCTGTTTTTCTCCTCAGTTTTTCTTCTCAGTTTCCTTCTCAGTTTTTCTAAGTTGTTCTCAGTTTTTTTCTCAGTTGTTTTTGTCAGTTTTTTTTCTCAGTTTTTTTCTCAGTTTTTCTTCTCAGTTTTTCTGCATAGTTTTTCTCAGATTTTCTTCAGTTTTTTTCCGTTTTTATCTCAATTTTTCTTCTCAGTTTTTTGCAAATCTTTTCTGATTTTTTCTCAGTTTTTATTTATTTTCCTCATTTTTTATCATTTTTTCTCTGTTATTCTCAGTTTTTTTCATTTTTTCTCATTTTCCTAACATTTTCTCAGCTTTTTTCAGTTTTTCTCAATTTTCTCGTTTATTCTATTTTTTTCTCAATTTTTCTGTTTTTCTCATTTTTAGCTCATTTTTTCTCATTTTTTCTCGGTATTTCTCATATTTCTCATTTTTTCTCAGTTTTTTTTGTTTTTCAGTTTTTCATAGATTTTTTCGCTGTTTTTCTCAGTTTTTTGTTGTTTTTCTCAGTTTTTCTCATTTGCATTTCTCAGTGTTGCTCATTTGTTTTTCTTAGTTATTCACATTGTTTTTCTCAGTTTTGCTCATTTGTTTTTCTCAGTTTTTCTCATTTGTATTTCTCAGTTTTGCTCATTTGTTTTACTCAGTTTTTCACATTTGTTTTTCTCAGTTTTTCTCATTTTTTTCTGTTTTTCTCAGTTTTTCTTCTCAGTTTTCCTTCTCAGTTTTTCTAAGTTGTTCTCAGTTTTTTTCAGTTTTTTTCTCACTTTTTCTCAGTTGTTTTTCTCAGTTTTATCTCTCAGTTTTTTTCTCAGTTTTTCTTCTCAGTTTTTCTGCTCAGTTTTTCTCAGATTTTCTTCTCAGTTTTTTTCCGTTTTTTTCTCAATTTTTCTTCTCAGTTTTTTGCAAATCTTTTCTGATTTTTTCTCAGTTTTTATTTATTTTCATCAGTTTTTCTCATTTTTTCTCAGTTATTCTCAGTTTTTTTCATTTTTTCTCATTGTCCGAACATTTTCTCAGCATTTTTCAGTTTTTCTCAATTTTCTCGTTTATTCTATTTTTTTCTCAATTTTTCTGTTTTTCTCATTTTTACCTCATTTTTTTCTCATTTTTTCTCGGTATTTCTCATATTTTCTCATTTTTTCTCAGTTTTTTTTGTTTTTCAGTTTTTCATAGATTTTTTCGCTGTTTTTCTCAGTTTTTTGTTGTTTTTCTCAGTTTTTCTCATTTGCATTTCTCAGTGTTGCTCATTTGTTTTTCTTAGTTATTCACATTTGTTTTCTCAGTTTTGCTCATTTGTTTTTCTCAGTTTTTCTCATTTGTATTTCTCAGTTCTGCTCATTTGTTTTTCTCAGTTTTTCACATTTATTTTCCTCAGTTTTTCTCATTTTTTCTCAGTTATTCTCAGATTTTATCATTTTTTCTCATTTTTCTAATTTTTTCTCAGTTTTCTCGTCTTTTTCAGTTTTTCTTAGTTATTTTCTGTCCATGTTTCTCAGTTTTTCTCACTTTTCTTTCTCAGTTTTTCTCAGTTTTTTTCAGATTTTTTCTAAGTTTTTCTGCTCAGTTTATCTTCTCAGATTTTCTGGTCAGTTTTTTTCTCAGTTTTTCTTCTCAGTTCTTATTCGTTTTTATTCTCAGTTTTTTTCTTCGTTTTTTTTCTCAGTTTTTCTTCTCAATTTTTCTACACAGTTTTTCACAGTTTTCTTCTCACTTTAAATCAGTTGTTTTTCTTCGGTTTTTTTTCCAAGTTTTTTTTCTCCGTTTTTCTTCAGTTTTTTTAATAGTTTTTTTTCTCAGTTTTTCTGCTCAGTTTTTCTCAGATTTACTTCTCAGCTTTTCTCAGTTTTTCTCAATATTCTCGATTATTCTATTTGTTTCTCAGTTTTTCTGTTTTTCTCATTTTTACCTCATTTTTCTCATTTTTCCTCGTTTTTTTTTGTTTTTCAGTTTTTCATAGATTTTTTCGTTGTTTTTCTCAGTTTTTCGTTGTTTTTCTCAGTTTTTCTCATTTGTAATCCTCAGTTTTGCTCATTTGTTTTTCAGTTTTTCTCATTTGTATTTCTCAGTTTTGCTCATTTGTTTTTCTCAGTTTTTCTCATTTGTATTTCTCAGTTTTGCTCATTTGTTTTTCTCAGTTTTTCACTTTTGTTTTTCTCAGTTTTTCTCATTTTTTTCTGTTTTTCTCCTCAGTTTTTCTTCTCAGTTTTCCTTCTCAGTTTTTCTAAGTTGTTCTCAGTTTTTCTCAGTTTTTTTCTCAGTTGTTTTTCTCAGTTTTTTTTCTCAGTTTTTTTCTCAGTTTTTCTTCTCAGTTTTTCTGCATAGTTTTTCTCAGATTTTCTTCAGTTTTTTTCCGTTTTTATCTCAATTTTTCTTCTCAGTTTTTTGCAAATCTTTTCTGATTTTTTCTCAGTTTTTATTTATTTTCCTCATTTTTTATCATTTTTTCTCTGTTATTCTCAGTTTTTTTCATTTTTTCTCATTTTCCTAACATTTTCTCAGCTTTTTTCAGTTTTTCTCAATTTTCTCGTTTATTCTATTTTTTTCTCAATTTTTCTGTTTTTCTCATTTTTAGCTCATTTTTTCTCATTTTTTCTCGGTATTTCTCATATTTTCTCATTTTTTCTCAGTTTTTTTTTTCAGTTTTTCATAGATTTTTTCGCTGTTTTTCTCAGTTTTTTGTTGTTTTTCTCAGTTTTTCTCATTTGCATTTCTCAGTGTTGCTCATTTGTTTTTCTTAGTTATTCACATTGTTTTTCTCAGTTTTGCTCATTTGTTTTTCTCAGTTTTTCTCATTTGTATTTCTCAGTTTTGCTCATTTGTTTTACTCAGTTTTTCACATTTGTTTTTCTCAGTTTTTCTCATTTTTTTCTGTTTTTCTCAGTTTTTCTTCTCAGTTTTCCTTCTCAGTTTTTCTAAGTTGTTCTCAGTTTTTTTCAGTTTTTTTCTCACTTTTTCTCAGTTGTTTTTCTCAGTTTTTTCTCTCAGTTTTTTTCTCAGTTTTTCTTCTCAGTTTTTCTGCTCAGTTTTTCTCAGATTTTCTTCTCAGTTTTTTTCCGTTTTTTTCTCAATTTTTCTTCTCAGTTTTTTGCAAATCTTTTCTGATTTTTTCTCAGTTTTTATTTATTTTCCTCAGTTTTTATCATTTTTTCTCTGTTATTCTCAGTTTTTTTCATTTTTTCTCATTTTCCTAACATTTTCTCAGCTTTTTTCAGTTTTTCTCAATTTTCTCGTTTATTCTATTTTTTTCTCAATTTTTCTGTTTTTCTCATTTTTAGCTCATTTTTTCTCATTTTTCTCGGTATTTCTCATATTTTCTCATTTTTTCTCAGTTTTTTTTGTTTTTCAGTTTTTCATAGATTTTTTCGCTGTTTTTCTCAGTTTTTTGTTCTTTTTCTCAGTTTTTCTCATTTGCATTTCTCAGTGTTGCTCATTTGTTTTTCTTAGTTATTCACATTGTTTTTCTCAGTTTTGCTCATTTGTTTTTCTCAGTTTTTCTCATTTGTATTTCTC